>NW_026111641.1:344976-434540 GCF_024679095.1 Eriocheir sinensis
ATCAGAATCTTTAAACAAATATATTTACCTTAAGTAATATTCTTAAAGTCACGCTGCCCATATTATTTGGCAGATGATAACCCTGTATGCGATAACGGTGCCTTATAAGACTTGGTAAATAAACTACTAATTTTACTCTCTGGTTTAAGTGATCAACAATTAATTCTACTTTGAGGTATAATTAACCAACATTATTAAGGAGTGCCCATGCCAGGCACGACATTAAGAATATTTTTCTGTTGACCAGCAGACTTACTATAGTCAAACCATTTCAAAATGTCTGTTGAGGCAGTGGCTTCTGCAGGTCCTTTCCTCCCTTCTGCTTTGCCACACAGTTCCAATTACCTATTTCCTCTGTTTCCTGTCCCCTCTTTCACAAACTGGGCACCTATAATGCACCACTACTTGATTTACATTTCTCAGCCCTGAGCATCTCTTTGTGGCACCACTTAACACTCCCTGTGCACAGGGCAGAGTTAGTAGCCATTTCTCTTCCACACCAACTACCTTCCTGTATATATGATTTCTCAGTAATTACTTATTTGTTGTGCTGTATTAGCTGTTATGTGCTACATCAAGCTGTAATATCTACCCAAGCTGCGGGTTAATCCAATAAAAAAAAAAAGTGAATGACTAAGTCATGTGTTATTATTCCCAAGCTCCATTGGCAATGGCGAGTACACATTATATAACTGAAGCATATTACACATTCATTGAACACAATTAAAACTAACTACCCTAATCAAATTAAATCTAACCTAACCTGATCTGACCTAATTGAACTAAATATAAGGTAACCTGGCCTTAATGCCTGCTCCCAAAATTAAATAAATGGAAATAAATATGATATCAATTTGCAAAATATACCTGAGGAACAAAAAGAGAAAGAATGACAAGAATTGAACTATGCAACAAGAATTGTTGGCTTCAAGATGACCTCAACTGACTAAGAATGACAATTAAAATCTACGCAATGTGACAGGTCAGAATTGAGTCTTGAAAATGATTTCTGATGATGATGACATGATCTACTGAATGACAACAATTGCCTGCTTTGAAAATTACCTCAGCTGAAATAATATTGCATGCATTTAACCTTTTTACATCCCTCTCCAACATCCTATTCCATTCGGTCACAACTGTTACCATAATCCCCTTTTCTCTCTTATATACATCACTCAAGTAGCATGTGCTCAATCATATCGTCACCCCCCTTTCACCCATACATGAATGTCACACCTTTCTTCCCCCCATCAGGCACCCGTGCTCACACCTGCCTCTCCCTTGTCCATCGCCCTTGCCAGGCCGGCCCCCAGGACTTGCCTCTCCTGAGCACTGTCAAACCTCTTCCTTAGCTCCCTCATCTCACTCCTCAATGCACGTATTATGCATTCCTGAGCCTCTAACTTCCTCTCGTACCCACACACATAGCATACGTTGTTCACCTCTAACCCACACCTCTTTGCCGCGCCTGACAACTGCCCCAATTCTAAAATCTTGACCGTCGTTATTTCCTGCACGGCAACCTCCTCTCCGGCCAATACTTACTAGTCTTCCCCATCTTAACTTGGCTGTACGGACTTGAGGAAATACTGACTCGCGGTAGTTTTCGTCTCTGGCGCCGTTTTTTTGCAATCACCTTCCTTGATCCTGATTGGCTGTCTTTTTTGTTTCACTGATTTCCATTGGTTGCATCCACCTCAGCTGGTGAGCTGCCCGCCCTCTACCGCCTCACTCGTGAACCATAGGGCTGACCCTTAGCACGCCGCGGCGACCGCGCTGTGCATCGCTGCGGAGGAGGATCCTAGCGCGGAGCAAACTTGCGACGCGACCCGTGACTTACAACCGTCTCCGGGGATAAGTTACCACCACCTTTGAGCATCCGGCGCCAGGGTTCTGTGGGCGGCACCTGCGGAGGGAGAGGGGGGGAGGGGGATAGTTTGGTGTGGGAGGCAGCAGTGTGAGGGTGGGGGAGGAGGAGGGAGAATATGGGGTGGGTGGGGAAGATAGGGACTGGGGTAGAAAAAAAGGTTGGGTGACATCTGTGAGGGGGTAAGACTTTGTGGAGAGGTTTGTGGGATCAGGGAGAAGCTGGGTAGGGGGAGTGTGTTAGGGAGATGGGAGTAAAGTGGAGAGGCCTCAGAGAGAGAGAAACAGAGATAAATAGATAGAAAGAGGCAAAGGAAAATATGACTATGAAATGCGCTCACACACACACACACACACACACACACACACACACACACACACACACACACACACACACTAACGCAATTTTGAACGGGCAATGTAATTTGAGACAGAGAAGATTATAAAGGGATCGGAAACTGAAAGAAAAGGAAATAAAGAAAAAAGGAACGAAATAAAAAGATAGAAAATAATTAAAACTCGATTAAATGAAGAAAAAAATAAACAGCTTGGAAGACAGAGAAAATATATGAAGAACAGCACGACGACAGAGAGACAGACACAGACTGACGAAAAGTAAAGCCGACAGACAAAAGAAGAACAAACACACAGACGCAGATAGACAAACATAAACTAAAAGACAAACAGATCGATATGACGGGAAGACAAACAGCCAGGCACACAGACAGACCAGCACTCCGCGACACCTGACCCGCCGCCTATCCTCCACCTGTCCGGCGCTCACCTGCAGCCACTAATTAACGAGCTGGCGGCCAGGTAACGCGACTCACCCGAGCTTCATGTTTATTACCGCCGCAACAAACCTGTCTTCTTCAATCATAGTATACGTCTGGCAATGGCCCGTGATGGTGGACTGGTTGTGATGGTGGATTGGTTGGTAATGGTTGATTGGTTCACTGATAGACAGGTGTGCAGGGTTGATCGGATAGACAGGTGTGTATGACTAAGTGGACAGGCAGGTGTACACAGGTGGATGCGTGGATCAGAACGATGTGTTGGATGGTTAAAATTTGGACGTTTTAGAAGAGATAGATTTTCTTTTTCATATCAGAGTTTGACGATGTGATTGTGATCAGCTAATGGTGTGTGTGTGTGTGTGTGTGTGTGTGTGTGTGTGTGTGTGTGTGTGTGTGTGTGTGTGTGTGTGTGTGTGTAATCGGTCATAACCTCGAAAAATATCAAAGTATCTGAGAGTGTGTGTGTGTGTGTGTGTGTGTGTGTGTGTGTGTGTGCGATATCAAACACACACAGTTTCCATCGTAATAATGAAGTAGCAATGGTAACCCGTTTTTTCCCACAAAAATATGGAAAAAAATCATGACGAGACGAAACGTGAATCTTTTCGTAATTTTAATTTCTTCGTAGTTACGCAAAAATATTAATCGCCTTTCGCCGCCAGTGATACGAAATGAAGTGAAAGAGGAGAATTAGTAAAAAAAAAAACATGACAAAAATTACCTTCCCACTTTTCTCCTTCCTTCTTTTCTTTCCTGTTCTGTCCTTTTTCATATTGCTTTTTCTCCCTTCCTGTTCATCTTTTTTTCTCATTCATCTGTAATCCTTCTTTTCTTTCTTCCCTCCCTTTCTCCTCAAGCCTCCTTTTTCCGTCCCTTCCTTTCTTCCTCCGTGCACTTCCTTTTTCACCTTTCTTTTCTCTCTCTACCCATGTCACCCTTTGTCCCCTCAGCAGCATCCTCTTCTCACAATGCCCTCACCCATTTCCTCTACATAACTGTCTTCCATTTCTTTCCCTCCCTCTTTTTCCTACTTCCTATTTTTCTCCGTGTCTCCCCACTCTTCTTGTTATTTCCTCTCTTTATTTCCTTCTTCCTCTTCTTCTGTGTACCCTCCTTTCCCAACTCTTTACTCACCCTTTATATCGCCCTCCCTTTTTATTCCCCTCCTCCCCTCCATCCCCTCCCTTTACCATCTTTTCATCAAGCCAGCCTCACATGAATCCTTTGAGACCTTAATGAAGCATCCCTCACGCCATTATTATTATTATTATTATTATTATTATTATTATTATTATTATTATTATTATTATTATTATTATTATTATTATTATTATTATTATTATTATTATTATTATTATTATTATTATTATTATTATTATTATTATTATCATTATTGTTGTTATTATTACGATGCTTTGTTCCTTCCAGCTTCGTGTTTCCGTATTCACGTCTCCATTCCATGTTTTCTTTGCCCATCATTTTCCGGGGCTCCGCACACTAAGAGGGAACTGCCTTGGGGTGGATGCCCGGCCGCTGTTTAATCTCCGTCTCACGTTCTTTCCTATTACATGCTCGCGTCCTTTTGTTTTATTCTGCATAATGATACACTTGCCGAGGCCCGGTGCGTCCTGTGTGCTCTTCTCGACGGAGAGGAGAATGGGAGATATAGATAGAGTGTTAGATAGATAGAGAAGCATAGATAGAGAGTAGCAGATAGAGAAATAAATACATATGAAGAGAAGTGAATTAGGAAAGTAGACAAAAGGAATTACATAGTTCTCTTCAAATAAAATAATGTAACAAGATAGGAAAGGAATAATGAGATAAATAGATGAAGTATGAAGATTAATAAAAGTAGAAAAAAAACTAAGCTAGAACAGAACAAGAGGAGAGAAATAGGAAATGAGAGTAGGAAACTACGGAAAAGAAGTGAACGAAAGGGGAGAGAGAGAGAGAGAGAGAGAGAGAGAGAGAGAGAGAGAGAGAGAGAGAGAGAGAGAGAGAGAGAGAGAGAGAGAGAGAGAGAGAGAGAGAGAGAGAGAGAGAGAGAGAAAAAAAATAGGAGAGGTGTGGCCTGCACAGTGGAAGGAGGCCAGAGTCACACCCGTACACAAGAAAAAATCCAGGTCCGAGCCAGGCTATTACAGGCCAATATCACTCCTCCCAATCATCAGAAAGATATTTGAGAGGATCATCGGGGAGCAATTGACATCCTTCCTCGAGGAAAACCACCTGCAGTCACCGAAGCAGTTTGGTTTTCGGAAGAGCCGCTCTACCTCAGACCTCCTCCTTCTCCTCTCAAAGTCCTGGCATGACGCCCTTGATGACGGCCACCCCTCTCTCGTGATTGCCCTGGATATAGCTGGCGCGTTCGACTCCGTTTGGCACTGCGGTCTGACGGCGAAGCTACAGCAACTAGGAATCACGGGGGACCTGTTGCGCCTGCTCTCAAACTACCTGTTAGGCAGGAGCCTTCGCGTAGCAGTCAACGGAAGCACCTCGACCAGCTTCCCGGTGGAGGCCTCCGTTCCACAGGGGTCCGTCCTTGGACCTATTCTGTGGAACATATACTTTAGCGACCTCCTGCAAACCATCCCGGCAGCAAGCGCTTACGCCGACGACTGCACCCTCTCCAGAACATACAAGAGGGAGGAAGCCCAGGACGTGATAGAGTCCGTCAGCAGACAGTTGGCAGACATAATGGCCTGGGGAAAGAGGTGGCAAGTCAGGTTTGCCCCTGACAAAACCCAGGCCATGGTAATATCACGTTCTCGGGAGGACGCGAGGCAACTCCACGGCAGACTGAGATTCGGGAACGACACCATCCCTCTGCAGTCCAGCGTCGACATCCTGGGCGTGGAGGTGGACTCCCAGCTGCGGTTCGACCGTCACCTTGAAAGGGTGGCGCACAAAGCCTCCCAGAAGGTGAACCTCCTGCGCCGCATGAAGAACCTCCTCGATGCTGAGGGCCTGAACACCCTCTACAAGGCACAAGTCCGTCCAGTGATGGAGTATGCACCGCTCACCTGGATGGCCAGCGCCCGCTGCCACCTCAACCTGCTAGACAAGGTGCAGAGGAGGGCTGAACGCCTCATCAACGGCACCCAGCACCACCGACCGAGCCAGTGGGAGACACAGCGACAACAACATCGACAACAACAACAACAACACCCACACGAGGGACGGGCAAGACCAGCCACGAACCAGCTGAACAGCCTGGAGCACCGTCGCCGCGTCGCTGCCCTGGCGGTGCTACACAAGGCACAAGTGGGCCTAGTGCCCCACCTGACGGACCTGAGGGCTACCTGGAGGAGGTCTGAGCGCAGCACGAGAACGGTGCTGAGCAACGCCTCCCTCCTGGAAGTGCCAATGGCCCGCTCCAACACCCACCAACGTGCCTTCTCCATTGCAGCGGTGGTGTGGTGGAACAACCTCACTGCTGATGTGGATGTGACACAACTGTCCACTCAGCAGATGAAGGTTGCGTCCCACAGGTGGCTACTCCTACACCCACCGTAAACATGTATATAATTGTATAACATAATCGGCAGAGAGAGAGAGAGAGCTCCCAGAGAGAGAGAGAGAGAGAGAGAGAGAGAGAGAGAGAGAGAGAGAGAGAGAGAGAGAGAGAGAGAGAGAGAGAGAGAGAGAGAGAGAGAGAGAGAGAGAGAGAGAGAGAGAGAGAGAGAGAGAGAGAGAGAGAGAGAGAGAGAGAGAGATTTACATAGATTTACATAGAAAATCAGACCACACAGACCCCATGGTCCAGACTTGGTGGTCTGTCCTTAAACCTAAGTGATTTTACATTAATCAGAAGACTCCAAAACGTTGCATTTATACTCTAGTTGATATTAAGTTGAAGGAAGTGACGGTCGAGCTTATTTTTGAAGGAGTCAATCGTGTTACACTGGACCACTGATGGTGGGAGCTTATTCCATTCTCGCACTATAACTTTGGTGAAGAAAATTTGGCAGTCTGAGTTTACTTGTCTACATCTGAGTTTTACGCCATTGTTCCTCGTGCGCAAAGTGTCATCGATCATAAACAATGTTGATCTGTCTACATTCGTGAAACCATTAAGTATTTTAAAACATTCGATCAGGTTTCCTCGGAGGCGACGTTTCTCAAGAGAGAACATGTTAAGGGTAGAAAGCCTTTCTTCGTAGGATTTGTTGCGCAAGGAAGGGATCATTTTCGTTGCCCGACGCTGAACACCTTCTAATTTAGCAATATCCTTTGCATGGTGGGAGACCAAACTGTACTGCATATTCCAAGTGGGGTCTGACTAAACTGTTGTAGAGCGGGAGTATTACATCTTTATTCTTGAATACAAAGTTTCTTTTAATGAAGCCCAACATTCTGTTCGCTTTATTTGCTGCATCGATGCATTGCTGTGAGAATTTGAGGTTTGACGCGATTTTGACCCCCAAGTCTTTGACGCATTGAACGCTTTTGAGTTTAACGCCGCGCATTTCGTATTCGAACTTCTTATTCCTCGTTCCAATTTGAAGGACCTGGCACTTGTCTACGTTAAAGGGCATCTCCCATCTCTCCGACCAAGCTGAAATTTTGTGCAAATCCTCTTGGAGGCTTTGCCTGTCTTCGTCAGTCAGAACCGAGTTACCAATCTTTGTGTCGTCTGCAAATTTACTAATGCGGTTATTGAGTCCAACATCCACGTCGTTGATGTATATAATGAAGAGCACTGGGCCAAGGACCGAGCCCTGAGGGACGCCACTAGTGACAGGCGAGAGAGAGAGAGAGAGAGAGAGAGAGAGAGAGAGAGAGAGAGAGAGAGAGAGAGAGAGAGAGAGAGAGAGAGAGAGAGAGAGAGAGAGAGAGAGAGAGAGAGAGAGAGAGAGAGAGAGAGAGAGAGAGAGAGGAGCGAGCGAGCGAGAGAGAGAGAGAGAGAGAGAGAGAGAGAGAGAGAGAGAGAGAGAGAGAGAGAGAGAGAGAGAGAGAGAGAGAGAGAGAGAGAGAGAGAGAGAGAGAGAGAGTCTTTTTTTTTTCTTCCTCTGGTCGATGCTTTTCTCATATTCTTTTTGTCTTCCACTAAACTGTTTTCCTTAGTTGTCTCACTTTTTTCCTTTCAATAATGTTTTTTTTTCTTTTTCTGAATCAACGTCTCTAGTGGGTACTACCTTATAATTTTTTGTGTGACTGCTTTCTATTTTATTTCTTTAATGTTTTCCTTTTCTGTTGTTCAGCACCTGGTGGACGCAAGGTGATTGCGTTTGTTTTCTTTTTTGCTTTAGTCTTTGTTGATCTGCTGCATCAGGTGTCCGGTGAAAGCATTTTGAAGTCTTGTTTTTTTTTTGTCATTCTAACGCTGTCATTGTCTTCCTTCCTGAGAAATTCATTATTCGTTTCTTTTTGTTTTAGAGGGTAAAGATGCGCACGTGTTTTTCTTTTTTCTCTTTGTTTTAACTTTCATGTTTTTTTTGTTTTGTTTTTTAGTTCTTGCCGTGCTGCTGCTATGGTTGAGGGAAGGGAGGCAAAGGTTTGCACTTGTTTCATCTTTTTATATTTATTCTCCGTATTAACTGTATCTTTGTCTTTCCTCCTTATATGAGTGTTATGATACTTTACTTTCTTTCTAATGAAATTATTTGCTTTATCATTTTTTTGAGTGAAGGCGTGCAATTGTTTCTTCTTTTATTGTGTTCATTATTACTTATAGCTATTTTGTATCTCCTAACTACTCTGTTTGTTTTCTTTGTGTGCATTTATCCGTTCTTATTTTCTTTCTATTCTCCTCCCTGAGCCTCACGAGTCCAGGTTTTGGTGTAGCGAAGCCTGAAACGTTTCCTGCCGTACACGGCACCTCTGGCAGAGAGAGAGAGAGAGAGAGAGAGAGAGAGAGAGAGAGTCACATATACAGACAGGTAGACTTAAGGACTGACAAATATATCTACCTTGAGAGAGTCAAAAATAGATAGATAAGCGGACGGACAAAGGCAGAAACGGAAACGAGAGCTCAAGGAACTTTCAGACAGACAGACGGACAGACTAACTGGATGACTTACCGCCAGATTGCCTGAAAAACATACTAACGAAGCAGCGAACAGAGAGACACGAAAATGTTTGAAACGAAGCAGAATAAAATATGAAACGAGTTCAAAAAGTCAAAGGAAAGAGATGAGGGCTAGATGAATAAGAAAGTGACTTACACACACACACACACACACACACACACACACACACACACACACACACACACACACACACACACACACACACACACACACACACACACACACACACACACACACACACACACACACACACACACACACACACACACACACGGAGGCCAAAAGAAAAAGCAAGTGTTACAGAAAACTGGATCTGGGTTTCCTCTCTTCCTTCCTTCCTTCCTTCCTTCCTTCCTTCCTCTCTCCCTTCCTTCCTTCCTTCCTTCCTTTGGATGAGTTCGAGACTCGCCTAGTTGGGGACTCCATGGTGCGTGGCCAGCTGGTTGAGTTCTGTGGTCGTTCATCAAGCGGCCGCAGAAAACGTTACTGCTATCCAGGTGCCAGACTGGACGACATCACCGCAGCGTGCGATGATGTCACGAGAAATGCCGACCGAAACACCCTCTTTGTCATTCACGCGGGGACAAATGACGTAAAGACAACCCTTTCTGAGGAACTGCTTGAGAAATACCGCCGCATGATCAAGCAGTATAAACGTAAAACGGATGCCAGTAACATCATAATCTCAGGAATCCTCCCGAGGGTCGGTGCCGAATCTAACTTTTACAGTAAGGCCTTCAGCACAAGCAACAGACTTCAGTCCCTTTGCTCACAAGAAAACGTCCAGTTCGCTAACTTGTGGAACAATTTTTACTACGATTCAGACTTGTTCCTTCCTGATGGCATTCACTTAAACCCTGTTGGAGCAGCCCGTTTCGGGAGGCTGCTCTGTGACCAAGTGGCTCTTCGAAAGCCAAAAAACGCGGAGGCGAGAACACCAGCAGCTCCACCGTAAGGGTGCACCCAACCCGCAAAACTCCCGACTCGAATCACATTAAAGCTTGCTACGTAAACGCTCGTAGCCTACGTAATAAATTTGAAGACTTAGAAGTCCTCGCAGCTACAAATCATTATCACATCATCGGAGTCACAGAATCTTGGAAAGACACCTCAAATAGAGATTTCATTGCGGAATATAGATTACCGGGTTATACCATTTTTAGTCATGAAAGAGAGAACAGACAGGGTGGAGGCGTTATCTTTTATATCCACAACTCTCTCCATCCAGTATCCGTGAAAACAGATATTATAACCAATGTAGACACGGTCTTCATTGAAATTAAAAATAAATCTCGTAAAATAGTAATTGGACTTATCTACAGACCGCCAAGGCAGACTCTTGATATCGACCACGCATTAAGTGAATTATTATTAGAAACAAGTAGCAGTTGCGAGGCAGTAATTGTTGGGGACTTTAACTTGCCAGTGAAAAGATGGGGTGAACCGTTGAACTGTCATACAGGGCTCGACCTGTACTCAAATTTACTAGAAAGTGATTTACATCAACACGTTCAAGAACCGACTCGGGAAAATAATATTCTTGACCTTATCTTTTCAACGACAGCTGATCTAGTTAACGAAGTAAATGTTGGTCCAATTTTTAGTTCTAGCGATCACCGAACAATCACATTCAGCATCAATATGAAAGAAAGTAAAGTAACTCCTAGTAAAGAAAAGGTGCCTGATTATCAGAGAGCGAATTTCGTAAGACTCCGATCAATTCTAAATAATTCTGACTGGACTGAAATCACGGCGGAAACAGATATTGATAAATCTTGGGGGGCCTTCACCACAATATTAAACAATGCCATAAGCATATGCGTACCCTATCGAAACAGACGTTCAGCTTCTAAGAAGAAACCCAAATGGTGGAATAACGAAATTCAAAATAGCCTATCTCTTAAAAAACGCGTATACAGTAGGTACATATCATCTCAGAGCGAGGCTGACAAACTAGAGTTGGACAGAATTCGCCGCGAAACCAAGAAATTAATAAAACGAAGCAAGAAAAATCTTGAAGAATATATAGCGGAAACAAGTAAATCTAATCCTAAAGAATTTTTCAGCTATGTAAATAATAAAAAGTCACTCACTTGTGGTATCGGACCGCTTGCTAATGAAAATGGTAACCACACGAACGATGAAAATGAAATGGCTACAATCCTAAATAACTTTTTCGCATCCGTATTTACCGACGAAGATTGCTTATCACCTCAACCGCCGGAGGTTAGAAGGACCGAAAAGATGTTAAGTGGCGTGCTCATCGTAGAAAGTGACATTTTACGCACAATTGAAAAGATTAAAGTAAGCAAAGCTCCTGGTCCAGACAAAATTACCCCTAGGGTCTTAAAAGAAATCAAACATCAAATTTGTAAACCGCTCTCCATCATATTCAATAAATCTTTAACAGCTGGAAAAGTTCCGTCGGATTGGAAACTTGTAAATGTCACACCAATTTTCAAAAAGGGGGACAAGTCTCATCCAGGAAACTATCGACCAATTAGCCTGACATCGATTGTTTGTAAGTTAATGGAGACTATCATTCGCGACAATATGGTGAAATTCTTCGAAGAAAATAATATAATAAATAATTCGCAACATGGCTTCCGTAGCAAACGTTCGTGTTTGACTAACTTACTTGATTTTTTTCACTATATTTTTGAGGTGTTCGATGAAAGTAGATCAGTAGATATCATATATCTGGATTTTCAAAAGGCATTTGATAAGGTCCCCCACCAACGATTGCTCAGCAAACTACTGGCGCACGGTATCTCGGGTAATATTCACAATTGGCTTGCGGACTGGCTCTCTGAGCGGAAACAGAGAGTAGTTCTAAACGGTGTTACATCTAACTGGCTCGATGTCAAAAGCGGCGTACCTCAAGGATCAGTGCTTGGCCCCATGCTCTTCTTAATTTATGTTAATGATATCGATGATGGGCTCACTTGCAAAGTATCAAAATTTGCTGATGACACAAAAATTGCTAGTAAACTAACTGCGATACTCGACGAAGAAGCTTTACAATCAGATATAGATCGACTTGCACGTTGGGCCAATCAATGGCAAATGAAATTTAACGTTGACAAATGTAAAGTGTTGCACATCGGAAAAAAATAACAATCGCGTTCGGTACGTAATGAATGGTTAACAACTTTCTGCAGTAAGTAAAGAAAAGGATCTTGGAATCACTATATCAAGCGATTTAAAGCCCGGTCAGCATTGTTCAGAGGTAGTTAAAACTGCAAACAAATTGGTTGGCTTTATCGGACGAGTCTTTAATAATAAATCGGAAAAAGTAATATTAAAACTGTATAATTCGTTGGTTCGACCCCGTCTAGAGTACTGTGTACAGTTTTGGTCTCCCTACTACAGAAAAGACATAGAAAAGTTGGAACGGGTCCAACGAAGAGTAACAAAGATGATTCCTAGGTTGAGAAATTTGTCATATGAACAAAGGCTTAAAGAAGTAAATTTATTCAGCCTATCAAAACGAAGAATGCGAGGCGATCTAATAGAAATGTTTAAAATGTTCAAAGGATTCAGTGATATTAATGCGGAAGATTACTTTACAATTGATCGATCAAATAGAACAAGAAGAAATCACAATTTGAAGATAAGTGGTAAAAGATTCTCGTCGCACGAAGCTAAACACTTCTTCTTCAATCGAGTTGTTAATGTTTGGAACTCTCTACCTTGTGATGTCGTTGATAGTACAACAGTTACGGCCTTCAAGAATAGATTAGACAAGTGTTTTGAATCCAACCAGCAACTAAGATATTACTCATTGTCGTAATAACGTTAAGTTCTTCCGAATACTGGTGTCCTTGTCCGCTTTTATCGCCCGGTTAGTGGTAGCAGTAATGGTAGTTCTTTCCTCTTTCCTACATAAATTCCATGCAGTTTTTCCATGCTGCATGGTTCTTTTTCCTTTCCTGCCAGCTTTGGCTGGAGGGATGGGGGGGTGGGAAGGAGCCTTCGCCTTTGCTGTCCTTCATCTTCCACCTTTGATTAGATAGTTAGTGTAGCTTGTCACAAACAACCTCGTAAGGACCAGCAGGTCTGCTGTTGTTTGTTCTTCCTTTGTGTTCCTTTGTACCTTACCCTACCTTACCTTACCCTACCCTACCCTACCTTACCTTACTTTACCTTACCTTACCCTACCTTATCTTACCTTACCTTACCTTACTATGCCTCACCTTACCTTACCTTACCTTACCTTACCTTACCTTACCTTACCTTACTATACCTCACCTTACCTTACCTTACCTTACTTTACCTTACTATACCTTACCTTACCTTACCTTACCCTACCTTACCTTACCTTACCTTATCTTACTTTACCGTACCTTTTCTTACCTTACCTTACCTTACCTTACCTTACCTTACCTTATCTTACCCTACCTTACCTTACCTCACCTCACCTCACCTTACCTTACCTTACCTTACCTTACCTTACCTTACCTTACCTTACCTTACCTCACCTCACCTTACCTCACTTTACCTTACCTTACCTTACCTCACCCCCCCTTTACCTCCCTCACCTCTCCCTCTCCTTCTCTTCCTTCCTCCCCTCCTCCTTCATCTCCCTTCTCTTTTCAACTGTCTCATTTACTTCTCCTTCCTCCTCCTCCTCCTCCTCCTTTTCCTCCTCCTTCACTCGCTTATCTCCTTCATCTCTTCCCTTCTTCACCTCCTCATTTTTCTCTTCACACACACACACACACACACACACACACACACACACACACACACACACACACACACACACACACACACACACACACACACACACGAGAATACATATTTTTGACCTAACCTTTCAGCTGTTTTTCTCTCTCTCTCTCTCTCTCTCTCTCTCTCTCTCTCTCTCTCTCTCTCTCTCTCTCTCTCTCTCTCTCTCTCTCTCGATTCTATTTCTTGTTAACTTATAAATCAAGTCCGGATAACAATGTAATAATGAGGAGGAGGAGGAGGAGGAAGAGGAAGAAGAGGAGGAGGAGGAGGAAGAGGAAGAAGAGGAGGAGGAGGAGGAGGAGGAGGAAGAGGAGGAGGAAGAGCTGGCGTGTCAGTGGAAGATTGTTTCTCTCAATGTCTCAATCTTAGAGGAGGAGGAGGAGGAGGAGAGAAGGAGGAGGAGGAGAGAAGGAGGAGGAGGAAGAAAGGGAGGAAGAGAAGAGAGAAAATAGGAGGATAAAATGTTACGTCACGTCATTCTCTCTCTCTCTCTCTCTCTCTCTCTCTCTCTCTCTCTCTCTCTCTCTCTCTCTCTCTCTCTCTCTCTCTCTCTCTCTCTCTCTCGTGTTAATACTCCTCGTCTTCCACATATATAAGCTATCATCACTCCTACTCCTCCTCCTCCTCCTCCTCCTACTGAAAACATTCAATAAAATCCAAGATATTGTTTTCTGCTGATTAAGAGTTTTATTTTTTTTCTTTGCTTGTGATAGAAAGTGCCTGTAATTTGAGGAGGAGGAGGAGGAGGAGGGGTGTAGGGGGTGGGGGGTTATCGGCTGTCTGTATCACCGTGAGCTTGAAACATGGTGGTGATGGAGGTGGTGATGGTGGTGGTGATGGTGGTGGTGTTGAGGGTAACAGGAGAAGGGTGGTGGTGGTGGTGGTGGTAGTTATGCTGGTGATGATGGGGAGGTTAAAATCTGTTGACAGGAAGGGTAACTCTAGGAGGAGCAGGAGGAAGAGGAGGAGGAGGAGGAGGAGGAAGCGTAACAGGAGGTGAAGAAAAGGAGGAGGTGATGAGAAATATATATAATAAGTCTTGTTGGAGGAGGAGGAGGAGGAGGTGGAGGAGGAGGAGGAGGAGGAGGAGGAGGAGGAGGAGGAGGAGGAGGAGGAGGAGGAGGAGCAGGAGAAGAAGAAGAAGAAGAAGAAGAAGAAAAATAAGAAGAAGAAAAAGATATTAAGAATGAGGTTGTGGAAGAGGGGATTTTGATGAAGAGGAGGAGGAGGAAGGAGAAGAAGAAAGGGAAGAAGAAGAAGAAGAAAGAGGAGAAGAAAAAGAAAAAGAAGATGAAGAGGAGAAGAAGAAGAAGAAGAGGAAGAAGAAGAAGAAAGAGGAAAAGGTAGAAGAAGAAGAAGAAGAAAGAGAAGAAGATGAGGAGGAAGGAGAAGAAGGCAAAATAGAAGGTGGAGGTGATAAGGAAATGGTGATGGGAGGGGTGAGGGGGGGGTAGATGGGGGGAGGGGGGCTGCGTGTCCGTAATAAGAGAGAGAATCATTGTAACACTCAAGCTGAGATGCAACGCGCCCCTCTCACCCCCCTCGCCCCCCTACACCCCCTCCTCACCCCCCTCCTCATCCCCCTCTCACCCCTTCACCCCCCTCGTCATTCCTCCTCACTTCCCTCATCACCCCTTCCCCCCCTCTCACTCCCCCTCACCCCTCACCCCCCTTCCCCCCCTCACCCCCCTGACCTCTTATCAACTTTTTTTTAATTTTTCTCTCATCCCTTTCTTTTTCTCCTTTTTTTTTCCTTTTTTTATGATTTTTATTTTATTGATTTTTATTGATTTATTGATTTTTTTTTATTAATCTCCTTTTTTATTAATTGATTTTCTTTTATCCCTTTCCTTCTATCCTTTTTTTTTGCTATTTCTTATTTTATTCCTTTTCTTCCTCATTTCTTTCTTCCTCAACTACCTCCTACCCCCCCTTCCCCCCTCCCCCCTCTCCCCCCTTTCCTCCTTACCAACTCCTTTTAATTAAACTTTTTTTCCTCCTTTTTATTCCTTCTGGACGGCTTTAAGGCTTTAAGAACAAACTCCTGGAGGTAGAGAGAACGACTGTTCCCATGAAGACAAGGAGAACAAATAATGCCACAAGCACACCATGGATGACTACCCAAGTTCGACGGGCGATTAATTTGAAGAAGAGAAAATACAACTTGCTAAAGGAAAACAGCACTGACGAGGCACGCGAACAGCACCATCAAAGCCTCAGAGCTTGCAGAACACTCATTCGCCAGAGTAAACGCGACTATGAAAAGCAAATTGCACGCGAAGCCAAGTCCAACCCGAAAAAGTTCTTCACGTATATAAGAACCAAAAAGAAGACAAAAAGCAATATCGGTCCCCTAAAAGATGAAAGTGACGTACTAACACAGGACAGTAGACAAATGGTCGAAATCCTAAACAGGAACTTCGCGTCTGTGTTCACGGTCGAGAATACCCAATCCGTACCCGAGAGCCCTTCCCCACCGATGGGAATCACTCCCCTAGAAATTGGTACAATCGACGAACGGGATGTGAAAAAGTACCTAGAGTCTAGGTTCTTTTGTCTCGAGTTTGTCTAGGTCCTAGACAAACTCGAGACAAACAAGTCTACCGGACCCGACGACTTGTCACCCAGGCTGCTCAAGGAACTCAAGCAGCAAATCCTCAAGCCACTCACCGCCATCTACAATCAGTCACTACAACAAAACAAAGTCCCGAAAGACTGGAAACAAGCGAACGTAACACCGATCTACAAAAAGGGAGACAAAAGTGTGGCCCTAAACTACAGACCAATCAGCTTGACCTCAGTGGCGGGTAAAATCCTCGAGAAGATCATCAGAGACAAACTCGTTAGGTTCCTTGAAGACAACAACATCATTTCCGATGCTCAGCACGGTTTCAGGAACAAGCGCTCATGCTTAACCAATTTATTGGACTTCTTCCAAGGTATCTATGAAAACTGGGATAATCATATCCCCAGTGATGTTATATATCTAGACTTTCAGAAAGCCTTTGACAAAGTGCCACATGAAAGACTCCTCAAGAAACTTAAGTCGACGGGATTAGGCGACGATCTGACAGCGTGGATCAAAGACTGGCTCACTGAAAGAAAACAACGAGTTGTACTCAACGGACAGGCCTCCGAGTGGCTCCCGGTCACAAGTGGAGTGCCACAGGGGTCAGTGCTGGGACCCATACTTTTCATCACATATATCAACGACCTAGAACTAGGATTAAAATCCAATCTTTCAAAATTTGCCGACGACACAAAGGTGGGTGGGAAGGCCCTCACGACGGCAGACTGCGAAATTATCCAGAGAGACCTGGACCTGATCACTCGGTGGTCAGAAAAATGGCAGATGTCCTTCGACACTGCCAAATGTAAAGTAATGCATATCGGATCCAGAAACAGCAACCACATATACCACATGGGTGGCGAACCACTACATGTTGTGCAAGAGGAAAGAGACCTCGGGGTCACCATCAGCAGTGACTTGAAACAAACAAAACACTGCAAGTCCGCCTGTAAGAAAGCCAATACAATGCTTGGGTTCATATCGAGGAACTTCGAATACAAAACGCCGGGAGTTATGTTATCCTTGTATAATTCGCTGGTAAGGCCCCACCTGGAATACGCCGTGCAATTCTGGTCTCCTAATTACAGGAAAGACATTGAATTACTTGAGAGAGTACAGCGCCGCGCCACGAAGATGATACCATCACTGAGGACGAAACCCTATGAAGAACGACTCGAGCGACTCAACCTCTTAACGTTGGAAAAGAGACGACTGCGGGGAGACATGATACAAGTCTTTAAGTACCTGAACAAGCTCAGCAACGTTGATCACTCCAAACTCTTCACGCTACAAACTAACCTGAGAACAAGAAACAACGGAAAAACAATTCAAGCAAAGCGATGCAATACCGACATCGGCAGGAGTTATTTCTCAAATAGAGTTGTTCGCCACTGGAACAGCCTTCCTTCAGAAGTGGTTAGCGCAGAGACCATCAACTCCTTCAAGAAACGCATTGATCGCCACTTTGCTGCAACGGGTGTGAACTGAACGTTCCCAAGAGTAGGTACACAAGTGCTTTAATCCTTCCCTGCAAGCCACTCCTATGGCAAACGGATTGATTAAATCACTGAACGCAGGCAGCCTAGTTATGAGCCAACAGGCTTTCTGCTGCCTGCTATTCCATGTTTCCATGTTTCCTCCTCCTCCTTTCTCTCCATCCGTTTAACTCCTTGCCTTCTTATACTTCTTCCCTCCTCCTTCTCCTACACTATAGTGAATCCACGAGGAACTGGCGGATTGGGGTGTTTCTGCGGGGGTCTCTCCTCCCGTACCACTCTGCCACATCTTTTGTCTCCAATTATGGGATTTGAGTCAAGGTGTTAAGTGGACCACCATTAGCCTCCCTTCATTTCCTCCTCCTCCTCTTCCTTTCTCTCTCTCTTCTCTTCTCTTCTCTTCTCTTCTTTCTCTCTCTCTCTCTCTCTCTCTCTCTCTCTCTCTCTCTCTCTCTCTCTCTCTCTCTCTCTCTCTCTCTCTCTCTCTTTTCTTCGGGGACGAGAATACAGGCTGTCTTGGTGACTTGTTCGTCATACACTCATGATCCACTTTGGCGCACTCTTTAAATAGGTCTTTCACTAACATTAGTGGCTTGCAGTTACTCTTGTGAGTGGTATGATAAATCCTCTGTTGTTTTTTCGTCTAAGAAGTACTTGTTTACATTGTAAATAAGTTCTTTCTCGAGGCTGTGCAGCCAACGACGTGGAGAGGCAGGGAGAGGGAGGAAAGGGAGAGGCAGAGGCGGGAGCGGGCCACCCATGGGCCCACCTGCTGACCCTTCCATGACCTTGAGAGAAGTGATCTTGGCTCTGGATGTGTAGAATGACAACGTTGGAATACAACGTTGTCAAGTGTCGTGGTATTTATACAAAGTATTTGTTATTATCTTGAAAACGAAACAATCTTAACGCTATATGACCTTATTGGATTATCCACTTATTTAATTAAATTCATTTAAAGATAGTAAATAGCTGACATATGAGAGGAAGCGAGGAGTGTCGAGAGTGTGTGGCAAGGTGCGGGGCGGGGTTGACCCGCACCTCTCACCCCCCAATCCGCCAGCTCCTCCTGGATTGACTATAGCTACGCCATTTCCCATCTAAAATTCACTCCTCTTTCCTTCCCTTCCCTCACCCCTGTCCCTCCCCTCACCTGTCCTTCCCCTCACCTGTCATTAGCCCTCACACACCTGCCTCCATACACCTGACGAGGGAAAGTTGAGAAGGAATAAAGTTGTTACCTGGAAAATGATGGGGGGGGGGAGGTGATGGGGTGCGGGGGGCGGGGGGGGCACGAGGGTGTGTGGTTAGGAGTGATTTTGGTAAGAATTTCAGAGTGGGAGAGTTGAATTAGAGGGAGAGTTTTGTGTTTAAAAGAGAGGGAGGAAGGGAGGGAAGGGTGGAGGGAGGTTATTATCAGTAAGTGGAGGGAGGAAATGGAAGTGGAGGGGAATAAAGAGAGAGAGAGAGAGAGAGAGAGAGAGAGAGAGAGAGAGAGAGAGAGAGAGAGAGAGAGAGAGAGAGAGAGAGAGAGAGAGAGAGAGAGAGAGAGAGAGAGAGAGAGAGAGAGGGGGGGGGGGGGACGAAAGATAAGAGAAAGGTTAAAGGAAGAGATGGATTGGTGAAGGAAGGAAGGAAGGGGGAAAAGAAGTAAAGGGAGGAGAAGGGAGAGAAGAACATAAGAACATAAGAACATAAGAACGCAGGAGTCTGCAAGAGGCCGGTAGGCCTGTACGAGGCAGCTCCTTTGACCCTAAGCTCCCGTGTATCTAACCCCACCTAATATCGCTGTCCATGAATTTATCTAGTCTATTTTTGAATGTGACAATTGTATTGGCACTCACCACATGACTGCTAAGCCTATTCCACTCATCCACCACCCTGTTAGTAAACCAATTTTTGCCTATGTCCCTGTTGAATCTGAATTTATCCAGTTTAAACCCGTTACTTCGTGTCCTACCCGGTTCTCTTACCAGCAAAACCTTATGAATGTCTCCCTTATTAAAGCCCTTCATCCATTTATAAACCTCGATCATGTCTCCACGCACCCTTCGCCTTTCTAGAGAATGCAAGTTTAACTGTTTGAGTCTTTCCTCGTATGGCAAGTTTCTCAACCCCTGAATCATCTTAGTCATCCTCCTCTGCACCGATTCTAACATTTTGATATCCATTCTATAGTAGGGTGACCAGAACTGAACCGCATAGTCAAGATGAGGTCTAACTAATGCTAAATATAGTTTGAGGAAGACTTCGGGGCTTCTGTTGCTTACGCTCCTTGAAATAAATCCCAGTACCCTATTAGCTCGATTTCTAGCTTGAATGCATTGTGCCCTTGGGCGGAGATCAGAGCTCACTAAGACCCCTAAATCCCTCTCGCACCCAGACCTACTTATGAGAGTGTCATTTAAGCAATATTTATGTGAGGGGTTGTTCCTACCTACACTCAGAATACTGCACTTCCCTACATTGAACTCCATCTGCCATTTATCCGCCCAGTCATATAATCTGTTGAGTTCACCTTGGAGAATACTAGCGTCCTGATCCGACTCAATTACTCTACCGATCTTGGTATCATCTGCAAATTTACTAACATCACTACTAATTCCTGTGTCTAAGTCATTGATATAAATAATAAACAAAAGTGGACCTAATACCGAACCTTGTGGGACCCCACTCGTAACACATCCCCAGTCAGATCTTTTACCATTGATTTGCACTCTTTGCTTCCTATTGCTAAGCTACGCCTTGACCCAGTTCAAAACTTTACCCTCTACTCCGTGAGCCTGTAATTTAAGCAACAGTCGTTGGTGAGGAACTTTGTCAAACGCTTTACTAAAATCAAGATAGATTACATCATAATTTTCATCTCTGTCAACCGCCTCAAATACTTTATTGTAGAAGGACAAGAGATTGGTGAGGCATGACCTACCTTTTGTGAACCCATGCTGCGAGTCGTGAATTAAGCTATGTTTCTCTATATGCTCCCGAATGTTCCTGGCTATTATGGACTCCAGCATCTTCCCTATAACCGATGTTAAGCTAATTGGGCGATAGTTTGAAGCAACTGACCTGTCCCCCTTTTTAAAAATCGGCGTCACATTAGCTACTTTCCATAGGCTCGGCACATAGCCAGTATTTACCGACATCTTAAAGATGTCGGTTAGTGGGTCACTGATTATATCACCTAACTCCTTTAATACCCTCGGAAATATCCCGTCAGGACCTGGCGACTTGTTCTTCTTAAGCTTATCTATCTCATCCTGAACTACTTGCCTGGTAATGATTATATCCCTCAATTTATCGCCATCCCCGCCCTCGTACACCTGAACTCTTTCCGGTATAGTCGTTCGATCCTCCTGTGTGAATACTGAAAGGAAGTAGTCGTTCAACAATGTGCTCATATTTTCGTAATTTTCTACTAGCTCCCCTGTGTTTGTTTTCAGCGGTCCAATTTTCTCCCGTGTTTTTGTTATATACATCTGAAAGAAGCCCTTAGGATTACTCTTCGCCTCATTTGCTACTTTGATCTCATAGTTCTTTTTTGCTATCCTGGTGTTTTTCTTAACTAATCTAGATAGTTAGACGTACCGGCCCCTGAGATGTGTTTCCCCATTCTTTATTTTCTGATAAATTCCCTTCTTTAACCCAATCTCGTGTTTTAGCCCACGAGTCATCCACTTAGGATCATTGTTTTCTTTTCTAAGTGTTCGCTGTGAGTGTGTGAGATATAGTAACGTAAGGAGTAATAGGAAAGGGAGAGAAAGGTGAGGAAACGGAGAGAAGGAGGGGGGGAATGGAAGAAAGGTGAAAAAATTATAATGAAGACATGTTATCCAGTGTTTGACGTTACCTGTGTGTGTGTGTGTGTGTGTGTGTGTGTGTGTGTGTGTGTGTGTGTGTGTGTGTGTGTTTTACGTCGCGGCCTATTGCGCCAGTAGGCTTCTTCCCGGTGGGGCCTGATGGTCGGCCCAAGGCTTCTTCCCGGTGGGGCCTGATGGTCGGCCCAGCCCGTTCTGGCGCCGGCGAGTGTTTATAGTGGCCCCATCTTGTGTTGGCTCATGCTGCCCCCCGGAACTCATCTTTGAGCCTCTCATTGGAGAGGTTATCTAGAGCCCAGGTTGATGGGTGGTCTTCAGGCTAGCACGTGGGTAGTCTTCGGCCACTCGGCGGTGACTGAAAAACCTCAGCTGTGCGGCGGACAGGATTCGAACCCGCGTCCCTCCTGGAGCTCATGAACGCGGGGCCGTGTTACTCGATAAGACGTGTTTCTCAGTAGTACGCATACCAACACACACACACACACACACACACACACACACATACGTGAGTTGCGTAAAGGAATCTAACCTACATGAATTTTTAACACACACACACACACACACACACACACACACACACACACACACACACACACACATGAGTTGCTTAAAGGAATCCAACCTACATGAGCTTTTAACACACACACACACACACACACACACACACACACACACACAATGAGTTGCTTAAAGGAATCTAACCTACATAAATTTTTAACTCACACACACACACACACACACACACACACACACACACACACACACACACACACACACACACACACACACACACACACACACACACACACACACACACACACGAGAGTATCAAAGGCATGCACGGGTTTAATATTTAACACTAAACGCACATATGAACCACCCCTTTGACCCACTCCTCCTCCTCCTCCTCCTCCTCCTCCTCCTCCTCGCACTTTCCTTTCTTACGAGCGGCTCTTACTTATTGTTGGTGTTACTTATGTGGCGTGACTTATATTCGCCCGACCTAACTTTGTACTTGAATAGAACGAAAGAGGGCCGCGAGTGACGATGTAGAGTGACGCGGTGCAAAGGATATCACTGGCGGCAAGGCGTCGAGGAGGAAGTGACTGGAGTGTAGAAAGAATAGCGAAAATAGAAATATGATACCGCCTAAAAAATATATATAGCAAGAGCTGGATGAGAATTTGACTGAAAGAAAGCTGCGAGTGACGATGTAGAGTGACGCGGTGCCAAAGGATATCACTGGCGGCAAGGAGGTAGTGACTGGAGTGTAAATAATAGCGAAAATAGAAATACAATACTGCCTAACAAATATATATAGCAAATGCAGGATGAGAAGAATATCTTAAGGTATAACAATGACGATGTAGAGTGACGCGGTGCCAAGGATATCACTGGCGGGCAAGGCGTCAAGGAGGAAGTGACTGGACTGTAGAAAGAATAGCGAGAATAGAAATACGATACCGCTTAAAGATAATATATAGCAACAATACAATAGCAACAATACAGTAGCAACAATAGCGGGGAGGCGGTGGCTGAGTGGTAAGCCTTAGAACCTAGCGTGGATCAAGTTCGACTCCCACCGATGGACACCGACAATTTTCAAACCATCGCCGAGTGTTTGAAGGTTACCGACACGTTGCCCAGACCTTTAGTCAACCCTTACCTGTACACGATAAAATAAATCAACCAACACACACACGTACGTAACTAATGAACACCTGGCTTATCAACGCTTACCTGCATACAAAGGTGTTGCCGGACCAATCACAGTTTTATCACCTGTACAAGTATAATTAATGAGTTGTCAACGTTTGCATCTGTTAAAGTAATTCATTAACGTTTAAATTACACGTGTCGAGACTGATACAGCATTGGAATCAGCCTCGTCCTTGCAAATGCTCTTACGATGATGGAAGTAACTTACGGACGATGCAAAGTTAATAGGAGATGAATTATAAAGCAACTGTATTAAAAGTATACCTTCAGCCTCGTCCTTGCAAATGCTCTTACGATGATGGAAATAACTGACGGAGATTAATTAAAAAAAAAAAAAAACTATTATAATTGTACCTTCAGCCTCGTCCTTGCAAATGCTCTTACGATGATGGAAATAACTCACGGACGATGCAAAGTTAATAGGAGATGAATTAAAAAAAAAAACTGTATTATAAGTGTACCTTCAGCCTCGTCCTTGCAAATGCTCTTACGATGATGGAAATAACTCACGGACGATGCAAAGTTAATAGGAGATGAATTAAAAAGCAGCTGTATTATAAGTGCACCTTCTTCATTCTCTTTTATATTCTCTCGTTCTCTTTCTCATTCACGTTCATTGCTTACACATTCTTTTTCTCTTTCTCTGCGTCTCAGGTGTTTTGTGGCAGATAATCAACACTGTCTATAGGAATCTAATTAAATCAAGAATTGAATTATGTGTACCTTGTTATAATGTTACCTGACTAAATCACCTGACCTCATCACCTTAGTTTTTACCCGTGTACTCAATTTAAGCTCTTTACTAATATCAAGAGATGAATTATGTATACCTTGATATAATAGTGGTCAGACTTACTTAATTTTACCTTGACTTTCTGACCTTCCCTTCCCTTCCCTTACCTTCCCTTCTCTTCCCTTCCCTTCCCTTACCTTACCTTCCCTTACCTCGCCTTACCTTCCCTTTCCCTACCTTACCTTACCTTACCTTACCTTACCTTACCTTATCTTACCTTACCTTACCTAACCTTCCCTTTCCTTCCCTTCCCTTACCTTTCTACGCCTTCACCACACTTTCGTTTTTACCTCTTTACTTTTATTTGACGGATTATCATAAAAAGAGAACATAGGAGAACAAACACCTTGAGTATATATTTCTCACCTGGACGTAAGACAGGTATAGGTGTAGCCAGAATCACTAACACACAGACCTTAACACACCCTCTCACCTGCCCGTGCACCTGTAATAAACACGTCACCCCCGCCCTGTGTACATGAGATTCATATAAACATATCCTACAACATACTTCCCCGCTTTCAATAACCTTCATTAACATATCAATTGAAGCTTTTTTCCTCCTCGCACGCTGACACATTCCTACTGGCATCCTTAGAG
This sequence comes from Eriocheir sinensis, assembly GCF_024679095.1. Taxonomy (NCBI): domain Eukaryota; kingdom Metazoa; phylum Arthropoda; class Malacostraca; order Decapoda; family Varunidae; genus Eriocheir; species Eriocheir sinensis. The sequence goes on from NW_026111641.1 coordinate 369,407, forward strand.
CAGAACTTGAGGTTACTTTAATTGATTTGTTAGTTTTTTTATAGTATTTTCTAGGCATATTTTCCTCTTTTTATTTTACTTTCACTTTATTTTGTTATGTTTTGTGTGTCTGTTATTGATTTCTTGTTAGAGGAAAACTTGAGGTTACTTTAATTGATTTGTTAGTTTTTTGATAGTATTTTCTAGGCATATTTTCCTCCTTTTATTTTATTTTTACTTTATTTTCTTACGTTTTGTCTGCCTGTTATTGATTTCTTGTTATGAGCAGAACTTGAGGTTACTTTTAATTGATTTGTAAGTTTTTTTGAGTGTTTCTTAAGCATACTTTCCTTCATTTATTTTTTTTTACTTGATTTTTTTACGTTTTGTGTGTCTGTTATGGATTTCCTGTTATATATATTTTTTACAGTATATAACTTTCTTGCTTCTTTTTCTTCGTTATTCATTATTCCCGTTTTTGGTTTCCTGTAAATTTTCTGTCATTACTTTACCTTACCTGACCTTACATAACCTTACCTTACCTTACCTTACCTTACCTTACCCTACCTTACATAACCTTACCTTACCTGACCTGACCTTACCTTACCTTACCTTACCTGACCTGACCTCACCTTCCCTGACCTTACCTTACCTTACCTAACCTTCACCCGCTTCCTGTATTTTCCTTCATTTTTATCACGCTTATTTTCAACTTTCCTCCTTCTCTTACTAATAAAATGGCTTGAGAAGATTCAGCTCCACACCTCACCTGCCCGACACACCTCCTCACTCGTGTAATAGATAGATAGATAAATAGGGGATAGATAGGGGCTTAAATCATGGCACATATTTGGCCCGTCGCTGCTACATGGTAAACCACAAATTTGGCGCGTCGCTGCTACACGGTTCAATTATTGCATTCAATTTTACTAGTGACAGAGATTTTGTGAAAGCTTATTACACCAGAATTTCACTTAATTATGTGAGTCAGAAACCACAGAAATGTTAGCAGAGTGAATTCAGAGGTAAAACACGTACATGCTGTATTGTTCGGCCCGTAAGACGCTGCCTCTTGGAAGACACCCTGATTATGGAATGATATTTTTCACGGTGTAAGAGTGTGAGCAAACCGTTTAGGCTTGGACGTAGCAGACAAGACCTTAACCCGGTAGCAGCGACGGCCCAAATTTGTGACTTTACCGTGTAGCAGCGGCGGGCCAAGTTTGTGCCATGATATAAACCCCAAAAAATAGATGGTGCAATGGAGAGGATATGAGTCAAATGATGAATAACTATTTCCTATCACTTTTCACGCAGGAAAATCTAACAACCATTCCGGAGAGAGTTCCGATATATGAGGGTGACGAGAACGACAAGTTGAGGGATGTGATCATCACTAGGCAAGTAGTCCAGGATGAGATTGGTAGGGTGAAGAAAAACAGGTCGCCGGGCCCAAACGAAGTATTCCCAAGGGTTCTGAAAGAGTGCAAGTAGGTCCTCAGACTTCTTTAAGATGTCGGTAAATTCTGGGAATGTGCCCAATCAATGGAAAGTAGCTAATGTGACGCCGATTTTCAAAAAGGGAGACAAGTCAGTCAGCTCAAATTATCACCCAATTAGCTTAACATCATTTGTAGGAAAGATGTTGGAGTCAATTGTAGCCGGGAGCATTCGGGACCATCTAGAAAAGCATTATTTAATTCAAGATTCACAGCATGGATTCACAAAGGGTAGGTCTTGCCTTACTAACCTGTTGTCCTTCTACACTAAAGTAATAGAGGCGGTTGACCGAGATGAAAACTATGACATATTGTATCTAGAATTCAGTAAAGCGGTCGACAAAGTTCCCCATCACCGGCTATTACTAAAATTACAGGCTCACGGCGTAGATGGGGAAGTTTTGAACTGGATAAGGGTGTGGCTTAGTGCTAGGAAGCAGAGAGTACAAATCAATGGTAAAAAAAATCTGAATGGGGCAGTGTTACGAGTGGCGTCCCACAAGGGTCAGTGCTGGGTCCTCTGTTTTTTTTATTATTTACATCAATGAATTGGACACAGGAATTATTAGTGATGTCAGCAAGTTCGCAGATGATACCAAGATCGGTAGAGTAATCCAATCAGACAGGGACGCTAGCGTTCTCCAGTATGAGCTTGACAGACTATATGATTGGGCGGGGAAGTGGCAGATGGAATTCGATGTCAGGAAGTGTAGCATTCTGAGTGTAGGTAGGAATAACCCCTCACACAATTACTCCTTAAATGGCATTCTTCTAAGCAGGTCTGGGCGTGAGAGAGACTTAGGAGTCCTAGTGAGCGCTGACCTCCGTCCTAGAGCTCAATGCATTCAGGCTAAAAATTGGGCAAACAGAGTACTTGGTTTCATCTCAAGGAGCATAAGCAATAGGAGCGCTGAAGTCATCCTCAAACTCTACTTAGCACTAGTTAGACCTCATCTCGATTATGCAGTTCAGCTCTGGTCCCACTACTATATAATGGATATCAAGATGTTAGAATCTGTACAGAGGAGGATGATAAAGATGATTCAGGGGGTGAGAAACTTGCCTTATGAAGACAGGCTGAAGCATTTAAATCTCTCTAGAAAGGCGAAGGTTACGAGGAGACTTGATCGAAGTCTATAAATGGATGAAGGGCTTTAATAAAGGGGATGTCAATAAGATTTTGATAGTAAAAGAGCCAGGTAGGACACATAGCAATGGTTTTAAGTTAGACAAATTCAGATTTAACAAAGACATAGGCAAGAATTTGTTCACCAATAGAGTGGTGGACAAATGGAACAGACTTGGGGGCCATGTTGTGGGTGCCAATACCGTAGATACATTCAAGAAGAGGTTAGATAAAGCCATGGATGGTGAGGTAAGGTGGGGTTGAGTGTACAGGAGCTGCCTTGTACAGGCCAACCGGCCTCTTGCAGACTCCTTACGTTCTTATGTTCTTAAATGCTGGAACAAGAAGAAAAGGAGGAGGAGGAGAAGTAGGAGGAGGAAGTAAGCACTGGATAATAATAACAGTAAAAAGAATAGAATAATAAGGAGGAGCAAGAGAGAGAGGAAAAAGTGAAGCTGAACAAAAGGTGGAACAAGTAGAAAAGGAGGAGGAGGAAGAAGTAAATATTGGATGATAATAATAATAGCAAAAAGAACAGATTAATGGGGAGGAGCAAGAGAGAGAGAGAGAGGAGGAAGTAAAGCTTAATATGATGGTGGAACAAGAAGAAAAGGAGGAGGAAGAAGTAAACACTGGATAATAATAGCGGTAAAAAGAATAGAATAATGAAGAGGAGCAAGAGAGAGGAGGAAGTGAAGCAGAATAAAATACAGGAACAAGAAGAAAAGGAGGAGGAAGTAAACACTGGATAATAACACACAAACACACACACACACACATAAGAACATAAGAACATAGGAGTCTGCAAGAGGCCGGTAGGCCTGTACGAGGCAGCTCCTCTGAACCTAAACTCCCGTGTAGCTCCCGTGTATCTAACCTCACCTAATATCGCTGTCCATGAATTTATCTAGTCTATTTTTGAATGTGACAATTGTATTGGCACTCACCACATGACTGCTAAGCCTATTCCACTCATCCACCACCCTGTTAGTAAACCAATTTTTGCCTATGTCCCTGTTGAATCTAAATTTATCCAGTTTAAACCCATTACTTCTTGTCCTACCCGGTTCTCTTACCAACAAAACCTTATAAATGTCTCCCTTATTAAAGCCCTTCATCCATTTATAAACCTCGATCATGTCTCCACGCACCCTTCGCCTTTCTAGAGAATGCAGATTTAACTGTTTGAGTCTTTCCTCGAATGGCAAGTTTCTCAACCCCTGAATCATCTTAGTCATCCTCCTCTGCACCGATTCTAACATTTTGATATCCATTCTATAGTAAGGTGACCAGAACAGAACCGCATAGTCGAGATGAGGTCTAACTAATGCTAAATATAGTTTGAGGAAGACATCGGCGCTTCTGTTGCTTACGCTCCTTGAAATAAATCCCAGCACCCTATTTGCTCGATTTCTAGCTTGAATGCATTGTGCCCTTGGATGGAGATCAGAGCTCACTAAGACCCTCACACACTCACTTTCTCTTCTGTCTTCATTCCTGCCTATATTTCTCTCTCTTCCTGTAAAAAGACATTCATGAGAATCCGACTAACCTCCTTCGTGGTCTTGGGAAACAGTTGTCGTGAGAACCCAGAGTGTCAGGGAATAGGAGCCTCAGTTTTTCATCCTTGAGGCAGCCCAGTGCCTTAGAATACCTGCTTCAGTCCTTCATCCACAGCCAATGCATGTGTTGTCCTCTGCTGTGAAGGTCTGCCCTGGAAGAGTGAGAAGTTGTGAGATAACAGACAACACAAATATGGAAGGGCTTGCCAGTCCTGGCTCCTTAAACCCCAGTTGAGATTTGGAGTTAAGGATAGACCAAGAATGTTTAGTATGGAAGAAGGGGACAGCTGAGTGTTATCGAAGAACAGGGGATATATAGTAGTTTAAAAGATTGTGTCGAGTTGTCAGGGGCCACACCCCCTCTGTGTGCCCCGCGGGGAGCCAGGTGGTTCGTCGCCGGCTGGCCACCGTCGCCCATCCCGTCGCTAACAATCACCACGTGTTGCAGTTGCCCCGCTGACTGGTGCTCGACTTTACCCTCGTCAGCTTCGCAGACTCGGCGGGCGCCGCCGTCCTGAAGCAGCTGCACCGCGACCTCCAGATCGCCGGGGTCAAGCTGTGCCTCGCCTCAGCCTCAGGTAAGAGACACCAGGAAACGGAATTCCGGAATCTATCAGGGGCTCGACGGACCACACACGGCAGCTCTTGTAAACCTTCTATGTGTTATAAGTTATTACCATCCAAGAAACTGTTCAACTTTACTCTGAAATATAACAAATTCCACACTGACCAAATGGTGCCAAACAAATTCTACTCATCCTCAATACAGTTTGTGAAGCCATTCGTGCATGACTATCTCACTGAACATATTTTTTACATACATTATTGCCTTAAAGTTTTATATGAAATATTTCATTATCACCCTTAATGATAAACAGTTGATCATTATAATTCTGAACAAGTATCTTGGCACTAACACGTGGACAGTCCCCGCGACCTTTGAGCCTGACAACCCTCTTTCCTTCACTCCTCCAGACAGGGTACTGCAAGCCCTTGAAAAGTGCGGCGTTATGCAGGAGATCACCAGTGACCTGATCTTCCACTCCATACATGATGCAGTGGCAGTCATCACCTGCACCAAGGCTTACCAGGCCAAGGATGACCTGCAAAAGTCATAGTCGACGCTAAACACGGACAATAACAGCCGCAACAGCACCACCAATAGAGACAAGAGCCGCCCGACGCGTGCTCGCGTGCTGGTCGCTGGACAATGCTCACCCGGATCCTGGCTGATCCCCCTCCCCCCCACTTCGCCGAAGGTCTCCTCGGGGCCGCACAGTCTCCCGATAACTCATCTGGAGCTCATCGTCACTCTACAATAACTTATTCACCCTCATTTACTTGGCTTTTTCCTGGGTACAAACAGCCCACACTTGAGCATCGGCCAGCGCCGCCTGTCTAACGTGGATTTACTCTTCAATATACTTTTAAACCTTTCAGGGCATCCACTGACCTGTCGTGTTGTTTGCATCGCTGTGAACATTTATTGAGACCACTGTGTAACACTGCTAACCCACCAGCCTTCTTTATACAGGAGCGTAATGTAGTGCGATAGAATGAAACTTCGCCATAATTTCATGTATATACATAGATGCACTAAGGCTATTAGAGCAAAGTAACCAGGAAAAGTGTAAATGGAAGGCTGTTTTTATTTTATTTTAAGTGGAATATCTTTTATACTTTATGCATATTCATATCATATCAACTCACTTATATTCATGTCAAGACACGAACCTCATCATCTCACTCACAGCAGGAACAGCAGCTGACCGCATGCCGGCGCCTGCCAACGCTCAGGACGACTGTCTGCTATCTTCATCTCTTCCCCTCCGGGGTGTTGCAGGACGCACTCTGTTCCTCTCATAACTCAAGTGTACAAACGTGTTCCTTGTTGATCCACCGCCTAATGATGCGCTTGTCACTCTTTGTACAGACACTTTCATTCACGTTATGTTCATTATGCTACCATTTAAGTATTACTTCATTTAATTTCACTGCATAATCTAACACTTCCCTTGAACTGAAATGACGCATCACAGACTGAGCGACAGAGTGGTGGGCGGCCTCCGGGACAGGTCACGGGCGTGGACAGGTCGGGGGTCGCAACGAGCGACTCCAATTATTTATCATTATCGCGGGGCACACCCACCCACATTGGATAAGGCTTTCGTCGAGTTTTTGGGCCTTTCCATGGGTAGTTTTATGAGCCTGGTGACAATCTGACGAGGCTTCTGCACCATGAAAGCGTAAAAAGACTCACGCTAACCAGACTATTCTCCTTGTGTGGCCTCTGGAAATATTTACTGTGAGCGCCGCAAGAGACTGTGAATGTGAACCTTATGAAATCTAATATGATGTCACGCACTCATCGGCGTTTGCTACCGAGTTCCTGTTATGGAAGACGTAGCGAACAGATAGACGGATAAAGCTAAACAGATGCATATATATATATATACATATATATATATATATATATATATATATATATAGATAGCTAGATATATATATATATATATATATAGATAGATAGATAGATAGATAGATAGATAGATAGTTAGATAGATAGATAGATAGATAGATAGATAGATAGATAGATAGATACATTCATAGATCAAAAGTTAGATAGATAAACATACAGATAAACACCCCAAAACCCACACCCCATCACCCCATCACCCCACCTCCATAACCAAACCCATCACCAACTCTTCTCCTTACACCCCTATCCACGACTCCCTTCCCCTTGCCATCCTCAACTACCCATCAGGCAGCCAGGTCAACCATTAAGGCTTCCCCCCTACGCACGCAGAAGTCCCCCTCAATGAATAATCAATGCTATAAGTTCACGTCATCTCTCTGGAAGACTGGAAGGAAGTACAAAGAGGTGACTGACAAACAGCATGTAGTAATGAGTGGTGTAGGACCATAATCTTAGACATAAGAACATAAGAACGCAGGAGTCTACAAGAGGCCGGTAGGCCTGTACGAGGCAGCTCCTTTGACCCTAAGCTCCCGTGTATCTAACCCCACCTAATATCGCTGTCCATGAATTTATCTAGTCTATTTTTGAATGTGACAATTGTATTGGCACTCACCACATGACTGCTAAGCCTATTCCACTCATCCACCACACTGTTAGTAAACCAATTTTTGCCTATGTACCTGTTGAATCTGAATTTATCCAGTTTAAACCCATTACTTCGTGTCCTACCCGGTTCTCTTACCAACAAAACCTTATGAATGTCTCCCTTATTAAAGCACTTCATCCATTTATAAACCTCGATCATGTCTCCACGCACCCTTCGCCTTTCTAGAGAATGCAAGTTTAACTGTTTGAGTCTTTCCTCGTATGGCAAGCTTCTTAACCTCTGAATCATCTTAGTCATCCTCCTCTGCACCGATTCTAACATTTTGATATCCATTCTATAGTAAGGTGACCAGAACTGAACCGCATAGTCAAGATGAGGTCTAACTAATGTTAAATATAGTTTGAGGAAGACTTCGGGGCTTTTGTTGCTTACGCTCCTTGAAATAAATCCCATGCAGTACCCTATTAGCTCGATTTCTAGCTTGAATGCAATGTCACCAGGTCACACTGACGGAACGCGTGACAAAACTGTTTATCTTTATATAGCTAGCAGTATTTACTCGCAATTAGATTATAGGAGGAAAAATATTTAGTGCCTGAAGCCTGTATGAAAACCATGTAAGATAGACAGATAGATAGACAGAGAGAGAGAGAGAGAGAGAGAGAGAGAGAGAGAGAGAGAGAGAGAGAGAGAGAGAGAGAGAGAGAGAGAGAGAGAGAGAGAGAGAGAGAGAGAGAGAGAGAGAGAGAGAGAGAGAGAGAGAGAGAGAGAGAGAGAGAGAGAGAGAGAATATAAAAATGAAATAACAAGAATAAAATAAGAATAAATATATAACGATATCTAGGAGCGGCGTGAGGCTGAATAAGTTACTGGGCCGAGTCTGTGCATGTCGCCCATTTAAGAGAGAAATATATATAAGAATTAATAACAAGAATAAAATTAAAATAAATATATAACGATATCTAGGAGCGGCGTGAGGCTGAATAAGTTACTGGGCCGAGTCTGTGCATGTCGCCCATTTAAGAGAGAAATATATATAAGAATTAATAACAAGAAATAAACTAAACTAAATATATAACGATATCTAGGAGCGGCGTGAGGCTGAATAAGCTACTGGGACGAGTCTGTGTATGTCACCCATTTAACAGCGAGTGTGTGTGTTGCATCGTCGGCGGGATCCCACACCCTTATATATACATGCGCGGTGGACACAGTAGGTCGTCTTTCACTCCCTTGTAAGATGGTCATGTTCGGGTGTTGCCGGGGTGCCCAAGAAGGTTAGCACGTTGTCCGTCACTCCGGGGTCAATCAATCTTTCAGACACACGCACCACCGAACCCTGACCCCAAGAGGCGACATTTGAGTACGCATCACCTACTTCCAAAGACTGAAAAGAAGATTTGTCGGGTTCTGGTGAGTTTTTTGGGGTTCATGGTACACAGAAAGAGGGTCAAGCCACCAGAAGGATCATACAACTACCCATGGAAATGCCTGAAACTCCTACGAAAGTCCAGTCAAAGATGTGTGCATGCTTGAGCGCCGAAATGTTTAAGAATATGACCCTTTGAGTATGCCCTCGCCGTCATAGGGTTGGACTGGGCATCTCTACAGTAGGTTATTCCAGCCACTCGTTGGAAAAAGTTAGAAGAGGCGGACTCACTGCATGTTTCCATTCACTCCAGCTTGAGAGGATTAAATCGCGCACCTCAACATACATTATTAAACTTCTTGTGAGACTTACTTGAATAACAGCGAGTTTTGTAAACGCCTTATTGGACGAGAGAGAGAGAGAGAGAGAGAGAGAGAGAGAGAGAGAGAGAGAGAGAGAGAGAGAGAGAGAGAGAGAGAGAGAGAGAGAGAGAGAGAGAGAGAGAGAGAGAGAGAGAGAGAGAGAGAGAGAGAGAGATACACAAAAGAGGACCGTGAAGAAAAAACAACAGCTATCGTATTAATAGTGAGTGTGTGTGTGTGTGTGTGTGTGTGTGTGTGCTCATCATCTCAACACTCCTTTGTTCCTTACGAGCAGAGAGAAGACTGAGGCCCCTTCCACTTCAGCCTGAAGGAGGAGGAGGAGGAGGAGGAGGAGAGAAGAGGCAAGAGGGCGGAGTAGGCGAGGAAGTAGTAGTAGTAATAGAAGTAGTAGTAGTAGAAGAGGCAAGATGGAGGAGGAGTAGGAAGAGGAGGAGGAGGAGTTGAGAGAGGAGGCAAGGAGGGAAGGAGAGGGAGGGGAGAAAGGGAGGAGGGAGGAGGTAGGAGGAGTGAGTTGCCCTTTCCTCCGGGGGGTATTGCCAGCGCCTCACCTCCTCGTTAACTCAATCTAAAAGTAGTTCGAGCATCATTACCTCCCACCTTGTTGCCTGGCCCGCCTCATTCCGCATGATTAGTCGCCCGTTTGCAATCCTCGTGTCTAATTGGTCGTCGGCCGGGTCGTTCCCTGAGGCAACAAATCATGACGGCAGCACGATTACCACCCAGGCAATCACGCCCAAGGGGGTTCCTGGCGCCGGCCCGGATCTCCCGCCGCGCCCCGACAGCAGTCCGCGCCGGCATTAAACCGTCAATTTTAGGCAACGAATAACAATCTGGCCGGTGGAGAAACGCGTAAAACTCGACTCACTCGTTTCGCAGTTCAATCGTGTCTTAGGAGTCTTAGTGACGGAGGAGGGAGAGGAGGAGGAGGAGGGAGGGAGATGAAGGAGGGGGAGGGGGCAGCACGGGGCGAAATGGTAGTGGTGGTGGGAGTGGATGAAACAGCAAGAAAGACAACTAGAGTAGGAGAGAGGGAGAGAAAACACACAGCTATATAAGGAGAAACATGAACACAAAAGGGTGGGAGAGAAGTTTTATTGGGGAGAGTGGAGGGACTGGAAGGGACGTGGGACAGGGTGTTGGGTGAAGTAGAGGAAAGAACCAGAAGAGAGACAACTATATAGAGTAGAAGAAAGGGATAAAAAAAACACAGATAGGGAGAAAAAGGAATATGACAGTGACGGAGGAAAGGAGGGGAAGGGGGCAGCATGAGGGTGAGGTAGTGGTAGAAGTGGAGGAAAAAGCGAGAGGAGAGACAACTGAAGGAGGAAAGAGTGAGAGAAAATACACAGCTTGGGAGAGATTGGGACACAACAGGGTGGGGGAGAAGAGGAGTTTTAGCGAATGTGGAGGTACTGATGGAAGGATAGAAAGATGGATGAAAATAAAGAAGAAAAAGAAAAGGTAGAAAAAGAGGGAATAGAAAAGGAGAAGAGGGGCGAAGGAGAAGGGAGGCTAAAGTGAAGGGGAGAGAAAGAGAAGGGGAAATAGAGACAAGAGGGAGAAAGAGGAGGAGGAGAAAGAGATAAAGAGAACAGACAGATAAAGATGAGGAGGAAACAAAGAGTAAGACAGGGAAACGAGAAATCAGAAAGGGAAGCGATGCGAAGAGGAAGAGAAAGCGAAAGAGAAGTAGAGAGAGAAAGAAAGAGAGGAAAAAAATAGGGTGGGAGAAGGGAGAGAAGGAGAAGATGAATTTGGGGGCCATGATCAGTGATGTGTTAGGGAGGAGGAAAGAGAAGGGAGAGGGGGAGTGAGGCAGGAGGGAAGAAGGGGAGGGAATGGGAGGGAAGGGGAGGAAACGGAGTGAGGAAATCTCCAGGCAGGAGTGACGAGCGAGGGTTGATGGGGAGCAGAATCTGAGGAGAGAGAGAGAGAGAGAGAGAGAGAGAGAGAGAGAGAGAGAGAGAGAGAGAGAGAGAGAGAGAGAGAGAGAGAGAGAGAGAGAGAGAGAGAGAGAGAGAGAGAGAGAGAGAGAGAGAGAGAGAGAGAGAGAGAGAGAGAGAGAGAGAGAGAGAGAGAGAGAGAGAGAGAGAGAGAGAGAGAGAGAGAGAGAGAGAGAGAGAGAATGGGGTTGCAGTCCCTCGGGTGGGAACTGATCATGGTGGAGAGAAGGGGAGGAAAGTGCGGATGAGAAGCAAGGGAGGAGGAGGAGGAAGAGGAGGAGGAGGAAGAAAGGAAGAAGGGGGGGAAGGGGGTCGGCGATATATTGCTATAATCACGTTATGCGCACCTTTGGACCCACCCAGGGGGGATATGGGGAGGGGGGGCACCGGGGGAGAGGGAATGGGGAAGGGCAAGGGGGAGGGAGGGTATGGGGTGAAGCAAAGAGGGAAATACACGCCTTTCCGATTTTTTCTTCTTCTCTGGAAAAAAAATCGAGTACGTAGCGTAGGCCTAGGAGGTGCTTACTCGAAATGTATTAAAGAGAAAAGGAGAGAGAGAGAGAGAGAGAGAGAGAGAGAGAGAGAGAGAGAGAGAGAGAGAGAGAGAGAGAGAGAGAGAGAGAGAGAGAGAGAGAGAGAGAGAGAGAGAGAGAGAGAGAGAGAGAGAGAGAGAGAAATATATATATAAAATTAAATAACAAGAATAAAATAAGATTAAATATATAACGATATCTAGGAGCGGCGTGAGGCTGAATAAGTTACTGGGACGAGTCTGTGCATGTCACCCATTTAACAGCGAGTGTGTGTGTTGCATCATCGTCGGCGGGATCCCACACTCCAATATATACATGCGCGGTGGACGGTCGTCTTTCACTCCCTTGTAAGATGGTCATGTTAGGGTGTTGCCGCGGTGCCCAAGAAGGTTAGCACCTTGTCCGTCACTCCGGTGTCGATCATTCTTTCAGACACACACACCACCAAACCCTGGCCTCAAGAGGCGATATTTGAGTACGCTTCACCTACTTCCAAAGACTGAAAAGGAGATCTGTCGGGTTCTGGTGAGTTTTTTTGGGTTCATGGTACACAGAAAAATGGTCAAGCCACCACAAGGATCATACAACTACTAATGGAAATGCCCGAAACTCATACGAAAGTCCAGTCAAACATGTGTGCATGCTTGAGCGCCGAAATGAACATAACATAAGAACATAAGAACATAAGAACGCAGGAGTCTGCAAGAGGCCGGTAGGCCTGTACGAGGCAGCTCCTTTGACCCTAAGCTCCCGTGTATCTAATCCCACCTAATATCGCTGTCCATGAATTTATCTAGTCTATTTTTGAATGTGACAATTGTATTGGCACTCACCACATGACTGCTAAGCCTATTCCACTCATCCACCACCCTGTTAGTAAACCAATTTTTGCCTATGTCCCTGTTGAATCTGAATTTATCCAGTTTAAACCCATTACTTCGTGTCCTACCCGGTTCTCTTACCAACAAAACCTTATGAATGTCTCCCTTATTAAAGCCCTTCATCCATTTATAAACCTCGATCATGTCTCCACGCACCCTTCGCCTTTCTAGAGAATGCAAGTTTAACTGTTTGAGTCTTTCCTCGTATGGCAAGTTTCTCAACCCCTGAATCATCTTAGTCATCCTCCTCTGCACCGATTCTAACATTTTGATATCCATTCTATAGTAGGGTGACCAGAACTGAACCGCATAGTCAAGATGAGGTCTAACTAATGCTAAATATAGTTTGAGGAAGACTGGGGCTTCTGTTGCTTACGCTCCTTGAAATAAATCCCAGTACCCTATTAGCTCGATTTCTAGCTTGAATGCATTGTGCCCTTGGACGGAGATCAGAGCTCACTAAGACCCTAAATCCCTCTCGCACCCAGACCTACTTATGAGAGTGTCATTTAAGCAATAGTTATGTGAGGGGTTCCTACCTACACTCAGAATACTGCACTTCCCTACATTGAACTCCATCTGCCATTTATCCGCCCAGTCATATAATCTGTTGAGTTCACCTTGGAGAATACTAGCGTCCTGATCCGACTCAATTACTCTACCGATCTTGGTATCATCTGCAAATTTACTAACATCACTACTAATTCCTGTGTCTAAGTCATTGATATAAATAATAAACAAAAGTGGACCTAATACCGAGCCTTGTGGGACCCCACTCGTAACACATCCCCAGTCAGATCTTTTACCATTGATTTGCACTCTTTGCTTCCTATTGCTAAGCCACGCCTTGACCCAGTTCAAAACTTTACCCTCTACTCCGTGAGCCTGTAATTTAAGCAACAGTCGTTGGTGAGGAACTTTGTCAAACGCTTTACTAAAATCAAGATATATTACATCATAATTTTCATCTCTGTCAACCGCCTCAAATACTTTATTGTAGAAGGACAAGAGATTGGTGAGGCATGACCTACCTTTTGTGAACCCATGCTGCGAGTCGTGAATTAAGCTATGTTTCTCTAAATGCTCCCGAATGTTCCTGGCTATTATGGACTCCAGCATCTTCCCTATAACCGATGTTAAGCTAATTGGGCGATAGTTTGAAGCAACTGACCTGTCCCCCTTTTTAAAAATCGGCGTCACATTAGCTACTTTCCATTGGCTCGGCACATAGCCAGTATTTACCGATATCTTAAAGATGTCGGTTAGTGGGTCACTGATTATATCACCTAATTTAAGAATATGACCCTTTGAGTATGCCCTCGCCGTCACAGGTTTGGACTAGGCATCTTTACAGTAGGTTATTCCAGCCACTCGTTGGAAAAAGTTAGAAGAGGCGGAATCACTGCATGTTTCAGTTCACTTCTGGTTGAGAGGATTGAACCGCGCACCTCAACATATATTATTATACTTCTTCTGAGACTTACTTGAATATTAGCTAGTTTTGGAGTTACTTAAATGCTTTTGTCTGAACTTGAGATTTTGTAAACGCCTTATTGGACGAGGGAGACGGGGGGGTGGGGGGAGAGAGAGAGAGAGAGAGAGAGAGAGAGAGAGAGAGAGAGAGAGAGAGAGAGAGAGAGAGAGAGAGAGAGAGAGAGAGAGAGAGAGAGAGAGAGAGAGAGATACACAAAAGTGGACCGTGAAGAAAAAACAACAGCTATCGTATTAATAGTGTGTGTGTGTGTGTGTGTGTGTGTGTGTGTGTGTGTGTGTGTGTGTGTGTGTTCATCATAGCCACACTCCTTTGTTCCTTACGAGCAGAGAGAAGACTGAAGCCGCTTCCACTTCAGCCTGGAGGAGGAGGAGGAGGAGGTGGAGGAGGAGGAGGGGGAGGAGAGAAGAGGCAAGAGGGAGGAGTAGGCGATGAAGTAGTAGTAGTAATAGAAGTAGTAGTAGTAGAAGAGGCAAGATGGGGGAGGAAGAGGAGTTGAGAGAGGAGGCAAGGAGGGAAGGAGAGGGAGGGGAGAAAGGGAGGAGGGAGAAGATAGGAGGAGTGAGTTGCCCTTTCCTCCGGCGGGGATTGCCAGCGCCTCACCTCCTCGTTGACTCAATCTAAAAGTAGTTCGAGCATCATTACCTCCCACCTTGTTACCTGGCCCGCCTCATTCCGCATGATTAGTCGCCCGTTTGCAATCCTCGTGTCTAATTGGTCGTCGGCCGGGTCGTTCCCTGAGGCAACTAATCATTCCGAGACATTAAAGACCTATAGACCTGTTAAGAGCATCTTTTCCCGTCTAACAAGAAGCTTCCTTACTTGTATTTGTTTGAAACATTATGGTATTTGGGTCGTTATCATTCGATATCTATCATATCATCCTGTTAACTTGAGCAGATTACCAACACCAACAAAACAGCACCAACACAGGCCCCGTCTCCTCCCTTATAAGAGACTGCAGTGCCTCCGTGACCATCACAAGCTGTTTTCTTTCAGGCAGAGATCCATCGGCCACTGCTGCTGCTGTTGCCGTTGTTGTTGCTGCTACCGATGCCCACCATGGATCAATCCCTATCGGTGCCGTCCGAGGTGCGGGTGACGCGCCCCACCCTCACTGTGCCCCGCCGCTCCCACCTGTACGACTACTGCCCCGAGGAACGCCCAGGTGGGTTGTGTGGCGTGACCGTCAGTACGGAAGTGGTGAGCGGGAAGAATGACTTAGTTAATGAAGAACAAGTACTTTATATTGCAGGTGTGTGTGTGTGTGTGTGTGTGTGTGTGTGTGTGTGTGTGTGTGTGTGTGTGTGTGTGTGTGTGTGTGTGTGAGAGAGAGAGAGAGAGAGAGAGAGAGAGAGAGAGAGAGAGAGAGAGAGAGAGAGAGAGAGAGAGAGAGAGAGAGAGAGAGAGAGAGAGAGAGAGAGAGAGAGAGAGAGAGAGAGAGAGAGAGAGAGAGAGAGAGAGAGAGAGAGAGAGAGAGAGAGAGAGAGAGAGAGAGAGAGAGAGAGAGAGAGAGAGAGAGAGAGAGAGAGAGAGAGAGAGAGAGAGAGAGAGAGAGAGAGATGACGTGGTGGTGTTGAGGTGAGTGTGGTGTGAGCGCCTGGCAGAGAGATCAGAGAAGGATTATTCATACAGAGGCAAGGAGGGATGGTGGGCGGGTCTGAGGGACAGTCTTATGTTCCAGGTCTGCGGAAGAGGCTACAGAAGCGGGTGCAGGCGTGTGGCAGGTGCTCCCGTCTGCCCATCCTCGACTGGCTCTTCAAGTACAATCCCCGCCAGGCCTTCCTTGGGGACCTCATCGCCGGCCTCACCGTCGGCGTGATGAGCACCCCGCAAGGTGAGAGTCACGCCCTCTGATGCTTCACACTTTATGTACACGAAAATAACTGGCGAAGGAAATACCATCAGATGGTGGCTGCTACTGTGGCGTGTGGCCTGCCGCGGAATCCGTATAATCTACGCTTGTAGTGACCTGATCTGATCACCGAGACTTCAGCTGATGGAATCTTCCACTTATATTTAGTCATTTTTAATATTTTCTTTTGTCGGATTAAATGAATAGTAAGCGTGGATTAGCGACAGGAAACAGAGGGTGACCATTAACGGTAAGAAATCCGAATGGGGTAGTGTTACCAGTGGGGTTCCTCAAGGTTCAGTGCCCGCTTTTATTCATTATCTACATCAATGACATAGACAATGGGATAACTAGTGACATAGGTTAATTTGCGGATGACACCAAAATAGGACGCACTATTAGGACAGGGGAGGATGCTAGAGCACTGCAGGAGGACCTCAACAAACTGTCAGCTTAGTCAGAGAAATGGCAGATGAATTTTAACATCACCAAGTGTAGCGTACTAAGTGTAGGAACACGCAACCCATTACACGGGTATAGTTTAGACTCCACAGCGATAGGCAGGTCTGAGTGTGAAAGGGATCTGGGGGTGTTAATGAACTCTGACCTAAAACTAAGGAAGCAATGCATTAGTGCGAGGAATAGGGCTAACAGGGTATTAGGCTTTATTATTAACAGGACGGTAACCAACAAAAGTGCAGAGTTCATCCTCAGACTCTATTTAGCGTTAGTTAGGCCACACTTAGATTATGCTGTCCAGTTTTGGTGCCCACACTACAAAATGGACATCATCTTGCTAGAATAAGTTCAGAGGAGGATGACCAAGATGATTCAGGGGCTTAGGAACCTCCCATATCAAGATAGGCTGAAACATCTCACTTGCATTCTCTAGAAAGACGAATAGTGCGGGGAGATCTGATAGAAGTATTCAAGTGGGTCAAGGGTTACAACAAAATCGATATAAGTACAGTACTGAGAATTAGCCAGCAGGATAGATCACGCAGTAATGGATTTAAATAAGAAAAGTATAGATTTAAGAGGGAAATAGGCAGGTGTGTAGGCCATTCGGTCTCTTGCAGTCTCCCTATGTTCTTATGTTCTTATGTTAAGTGACCCTACAAACGCCTTTGTGTTACAATGGAACGCACGCACCAGACACTTTCAGGATGTGCAGTCCACCACATCCACCAGCAAGGGAGTGAGGGGCATGTCACACCATCCAGCTATGCCTCAACTCGCACCCTTTCTAACCCCTCCCCTTCCCCTTACCGCAGGGATGGGCTACGCCTTAATGGCCGACCTGCCCCCCATTATGGGCATCTACGCCAGCATCTTCTCCTCGCTGATCTACATGTTCCTGGGCACGTCAAGCCACGTCTCCCTCGGTGAGTAGTGACGCGATTCATTTCTGTCAGCACGAAGCACAGTGATGCTCTCCGCCAGGAGGCGCGGCTCATTGACGTAGCGCAACATGCAGCTCCTTCGTGGGCAGAGTGTCCATGTGTGAGCATTTAGTGGTCGATTTTCCATCAATGTGAGTCATTGAGTAGCGCATGGCTCCGTCAGGGCTGTCGGCGTCCCTGTGCATGCTGACTGGGAAGGTGGTGGCGGACCTGGCCACCCTCGACGCTCCGCCCACAGCCAACGCCACGGACTTCTACTCCACCTCCACCGCACCGCAGAGCCCCGGGGACTTCACTACTTATCACTTCAGCGACTACGCCGACTTCAACACCACCGCCGACCCGACCTACAGCCCCATCCAGGTGGCTTCAGCGCTGGTCATCATCGTTGGGGTGTGGCAGGTGATTGCCTTACCTGACCCATACTCGTCCTCGACCCCCCCCCCCCCTCTCTCTCTCTCTCTCTCTCTCTCTCTCTCTCTCTCTCTCTCTCTCTCTCTCTCTCTCTCTCTCTCTCACACACACACACACACACATACACCCATGAAAATAATCTACGAATGTGTTACTACTGAGAATTTTCACCAGCACGATCTGATATGGCCTTGTTAGAAAATGAGTGTTGGTGAATGAGCGTCCGCGATGCTGGGAGTCATCACTCCCGCCTATCCCGCAGGTGATGATGGGCGTGTTCCAGCTCGGGGAGGTGTCCACTATCCTGCTCTCAGAAATGGTCATCTCGGGCTTCACCACCGGCGTCGCTTTCCATGTCCTCACCTCTCAGGCCAAGAACTTGCTGGGCATCGCTGTGCCACGCTACTCCGGCCCCTTCAAGGCCTTCTTCGTAAGTGCAGCCGACACTTTGACCTTTGATAGTACTAGCAACGGGGGTGGCTGGCGAGAGGAGGGAGCGGGCAAGAAAGGCGACAGTAAGGGGTGATTAGTTCATGACAACAGAAATGACGGGGCTGGTTGGCTGGGGGTGGATGTGGGGTTGACGGGGCATGTGACAGTAAAAGGGGGAGGAGGAGGGAAAATATTGGGAAAATGAAAAGTAGGTAAACGAGGCTAATGAAAGAGTTTTTTCCCCAGACATACCGAGACCTGTTCAAGAATCTGTTAAACGCCAACCCGGCGGCGGTGGTGGTGTCGGCGATCTGCATGGTGGTGCTGGTTGTCAACAACGAGGTGATCAAGGTGAGCGGCTGTGCAGGGGTGACTTGAGGGGAGGGTCAGGGGGGTAAGGCGGCAGTCACATGTATTATAGCGTGTGTCTGCCTTCTGCCTTACGTCTAGGTCATAGTAATATAAGTAAAGATAGTCATACAATACAAAGGGTAATGCAATACAACACATCAAAACACGTCACATAAAAAACAACGACAACAACTGAGATGTAGAAGTATTGCAAAATCCAAGACTATTGCAGCTTTGGCAGCGGCGATATGCCGATTACACTTTAAAATAAATTGCTAATAAAGTTGATAGAAGCCATTCTGTTTATATATGCTATTCTAGTTGGAATGATAATACAACTTTCCGTAAATAGTGCTGATCTTAATGATGTAGATTTGCTGATAAACGAAGACCGGATTCAGACTTTCCATGCACCCTCAGCGGCCACAAACAAGTCTGGACTCACTCAAAAGCTGGATTAGGGTTTTGCGGACGAGGCTAATGAATACTCTGGCGCGAAACATTAATGAGTCAGCGCTCCCCTAATACCCCGTCCCGCCGCAGCCCAAGATGCGGAAGGTGAGCCGCATCCCTCTGCCCATCGAGCTGCTGGTGGTGGGCGTGGGCACGCTGGCCAGCTACCTGCTCAACATGAAGGACAACAATAACATTGCGGTCATCGGCCACGTGCCCAAAGGGTGAGTCACGCAACGTTCGTCTTTTGTTGATCAGATAGACAGCAACAACTTACCGCAGAGCATATACATTTATTGAGCTTACATGTACCCTTCGTTCAATGTGGTGATAATACAATGGCTAGAGGAAAATATAACAAGAATTCTACAAAAAAAAAAAAAGCAAAATAACAAACGAAACCTACGGGTCTGATATTAGAAAAGTAAATCTAATGTGCAGCAGACAGGTCTAGTTCCCGTAAGGCTTTAAATGGCTACCTGTCTGTATCTCAATCATCTAGGTAGGATCGAATATGCTCCTTGACAGACTAAGGAGCCGCCTCTAACTTTCGCCCCGCTTCGCCAGGTTCCCCAAGCCGTCCATGCCCCTCCTCGAGCTGGCCCCAAGCATGCTTCTGGACACCTTCCTCGTCGCGGTGATCGGCTACACGTTGGCTATTTCCATGACAAAGATCATCGCCAAGAAAAAAGGCTACACGATCGACCCCACCCAGGAGATGTACGCCCAGGTAAGCCATGCAGCCGTCCCCCAACGCCGCCATCACGAGTGTTATTTCAGACACGCCCAAGTAAAGCCGGCGGTTCTTCTCGTAATGGTCTCTATTTACTGTGATAACTCTGAAAAAACAGCAGACGTCGCAAACTGACATTTTATATAAAGATAAAACTTTTTTTTATCTTATACTGTCGTCACTTAAACAAGAATAAAAACGTTCGGAAACTCAAGGTTTGGCGCAGTCTTCAGCCCCAATGGTTTTGTTGACATCTGTCCCCCTACACAGGGCTTCATCAACTTGTTCGGGTCGTTCTTCTCCTGCGCACCCATGTCCGTGTTGCTGTCAAGGTCGATGGTTCAGGAGGCGGCGGGCGGCGTCACCAACATCACCTGCTTCTTCACCAGCGGCCTCCTGATCGCAGTGCTCTACTCCATTGGGCAACTCTTTGAGTCGCTCCCCATCGTAAGTCACTGGATATCCCTACTGTTTGCCAGCACTCATGAATACTGAGAAGAGGTGACGTTATGTACACTGAGGCTTGCCAGTATATTATGTGGCCTCTATCCATAGCGTTAGTCATTTGTTCAAGTTAGCAAAACTAGATGACTAACCTTCCTCCCCCCGGCCTCTGCCTCCCCGGACGGCCCCTTCTCAACCTGCAGTGTGTGCTGTCCTGCATCATCTTGGTGGCGCTCAAGGGAATATTCCTGCAAGTGCACGACCTGTTCAGACTGTGGTTGTCCTCTCGCCCGGACGCCGTCATCTGGCTGGTGAGCTGCCTCATGTCCATGGTGGTGGACCTGGACTACGGGCTGCTGGCGGGCGTGGTCACCTCCCTGATGGTGCTGCTGCTTCGCGCCCAACGGCCGCCCACTGCAAGCCTCGGACACGTGCCCTCAACCGACCTCTACCTTGACCTGGACAGGTACCACAAGGTAAGGCCAAACTTACTGCAGAGCGAGACACTACGTATACGTGCCGCAGGGCTAATGAAGTGTTTTCCACCTGTGCATGTGTTGGGCCAGAGGGAGAAGATTGACCTTAGTCAGTGGAGGACACGGGACGAGTTTACCATCATCAGCTGTCAGCTTTGTGGCCTTAAAGAAACATTTTGCGCCTCCAAGTCAACTTGAGTGTCGGCATGATACTTACTGCGTCCAATCATCTGGCTCCCACTGCGATGTGGTAGTACATGGTAGGAGTCAGTAAGCAATCTTCGCACATTAAGAAGATATAGGCCATACAAGTGTACAGCCCAATGCCTCGTCCTTCCCGCACTCACTGTCTCGCCCTCGTACAGTCACGATCAGCCTTGTCTCCCTTTTGTTTACAGGCGGTGGCGGTGCCCGGCGTAAAGATCTTCCAGTTCGGCGGGCCACTCCACTTCGGCAACGCCCCTTACTTCCGCTCCAGCCTCTTCTCCACAACGGGCCTTGACCTCGACGCCCTCAAGGCTACTAACACTTCCTCCCCCAAGATGGAGGAGCCGCCTACTGACGCTTCCCTGTACAAGGTGCTTCTCTTCCCATCCAGACGAGACTGACTAATCATGCTAGTATAATCTTTGACCTAAAGGTGTAAGTTTTTTTATCTATCTGTCTTGTAAGTAGCTTATTATATAGCATATTAATCTGAGTCTCATATTACTTTTAGGTGGAAAAAAAATGGTTGTCGTTATAATCGGGCCTGAATTGAAGACTACACCGCTCAGCAGTGACAGTGGCGTTAGTCAGGTCACCACGCAGGAAGCCACCAGAGCCTCGCCCTCCACCCCGCGTCTCGCAGAGCGGACTCTGGGGATGATGAACGATGACGCGGCCAGCACCGTATCAGCCAGCCCATCGCTCACAGACATGACAGTGGTTGACGCAGTCAGCACCTTCCCCTTCTTCTCCAGACTCACGGACACAGAAGGGACACTGGTGGCCAACAGTGGCGCCGCCAAGGAGTCCACCTGCATCACGCTGCCGGTAAGTTGTGGACAATGAATGCCTGGCTACCAGTTGAGATTTGGAGTTAAGGATAGACCGAGAATGTTTAGTATGGAAGAAGGGGACAGCTGAGTGTTATCGAAGAACAGGGGATATATAGTAGTTTAAAAGATTGTGTCGAGTTGTCAGGGGCCACACCCCCTCTGTGTGCCCCGCGGGGAGCCAGGTGGTTCGTCGCCGGCTGGCCACCGTCGCCCATCCCGTCGCTAACAATCACCACGTGTTGCAGGTGCCCCGCTGGCTGGTGCTCGACTTTACCCTCGTCAGCTTCGTAGACTCGGCGAGCGCCGCCGTCCTGAAGCAGCTGCACCACGACCTCCAGATCGCCGGGGTCAAGCTGTGCCTCGCCTCAGCCTCAGGTAAGAGACACCAGGAAACGGAATTCTGGAATCTATCAGGGGCTCGACGGACCACACACGGCAGCTCTTGTAAACCTTCTATGTGTTATAAGTTATTACCATCCAAGAAACTGTTCAACTTTCCTCTGAAATATAACAAATTCCACACTGACCACATGGTGCCAAACAAATTCCACTCATCATCAATACAGTTTGTGAAGCCATTTGTGCATGACTATCTCACTGAGCATATTTTTTACATACATTATTGCCTGAAAGTTTTATATGAAATATTTCATTATCACCCTTAATGATAAACAGTTGATCATTATAATTCTGAACAAGTATCTTGGCACTAACACGTGGACAGTCCCCGCGACCTTTGACCCTGACAACCCTCTTTCCTTCACTCCTCCAGACAGGGTACTGCAAGCCCTTGAAAAGTGCGGCGTCCTGCAGGAGATCACCAGTGACCTGATCTTCCACTCCATACATGACGCAGTGGCAGTCATCACCTGCACCAAGGCTCACCAGGCCAATGACCTGCAAAAGTCATAGTCGACGCTAAACACGGACAATAACAGCCGCAACAGCACCACCAATAGAGACAAGAGCCGCCCGACGCGTGCTCGCCGCGTATATAGCTGCAGGGGTGCTGGTCGCTGGACAATGCTCACCCGGATCCCCCTCCCTCCCACTTCGCCGAAGGTCTCCTCGGGGCCGCACAGTCTCCCGATAACTCATCTTGAGCTCGTCGTCACTCTACAATAACTTATTCACCCTCATTTACGTGGCTTTTTCCTGGGTACAAACAGCCCACACTTGAGTATCGGCCAGCGCCGCTTGTCTAACGTGGATTTACTCTTCAAAATACTTTTAAACCTTTCAGGGCATCCACTGACCTGTCGTGTTGTTTGCATCGCTGTGAACATTTATTGAGACCACTGTGTAACACTGCTAACCCACCAGCCTTCTTTATACAGGAGCGTAATGTAGTGCGAGAGAATAAAACTTCGCCATAATTTCATGTATATACATAGATGCACTAAGGCTATTAGAGCAAAGTGACCAGGAAAAATGTAAATGGAAGGCAGTTTTTTTATATTTTAAGTGGAATGTAACGGGCTTGTCGGGGGGCGTTTAAAGGGTGTTGATTAAGACTTCAGCTTCCTTAAGGCGAATTATATTCGTAGCCTTTAGGTACAAGAAGCGTCGGAGCGAGAGCGACTGTCGTTGTGTGTCAGTCGGACTCTCGTGAAGGAGTGGCGAGTTACAGGTTGGAAAATAATTGTTACAATTGGTCACGTATGTCAAGGTGACCTCCGCGCACCATCGGAGTGCGAAGTATACAAAACTGAGACGGTAAACACTGACGGACGACATTCCTATAAGGTGGCGTGATCTATCTGTCGTGTTTTTTTTCCATTGACAATTGTATGCCTAATTCGTGGTGATATTAAATAATAATAATACATTGATATCCTACTAAAACACTGCTCGGTCAACTACCAGTGATCGCGACCTCGCGATATACAAAAATCTAAATAGCAGTCTAGTTACCATGAACATACATAGTGGGAGATTGTCAAGCAGACTGCCTATGATACAATTACATTAAAACATTGGCTATGTAAGAACAGATGTGGAGTTATAATATAAATAGTGAGAGGTAAAACACAACGTGTGTGACATGAAACATAAGAAACCTCTCAAAAGATAAATATAAGGACACATGTATAAGAAGCTATCAACTGGCATAGTTACAGACAATGAAACGTTGATCTATCTCTTAAAAAAAAAATACAGTAGTGAAACACAGTACAATGTTAAGTATAGGAGCATATGTTGATAGCTGGAAATATGAACCAATAAACGGAACGTATATGAATTAATAGTTTGCGTCGAAACCCGAAAGGCAAGAAAGAATGGCTAGCAAAGTGCCTTTATAAACACTGTGGTATTTTAAGTGGGTATACCATTGAAGCTCGCGTTTTCTCTCGAGCGGTGAAAAAAAAAACAGAGGCAGGGCACACTGCTGAAGATTAACTTTGATCAGGGAAATCACACTATACTCAATATACTCGCTAGCAAACAATAAGAAAGTATCAATATCGTATGCGAATGAACGTTACTCTCACAATTATGACTGATTAACAGTGTTAGGAACACAGAAATAAAAAAAATCGTGCCTCTGCACGGATAATAATGAAAATAAGCCGAGTCGGCATATTTGGACAAGGGAATATCCACAAATACCAAGATTAATCAGCTGATGTAGTAGAGAGGGCGACGGCTTGTGATGCCCTGGGGTACATGCAGTCGTTGTAGGCGCGTCAGGGAACCTCGGCTGCGGCCACAGCAGCGGTGAGAGGTGAGGGATGGGCTGACATCGGAAGACTCGCAAAGGAGGTTGAAAAACTGCTGACCCACCAATTTGAGCGGCCGCGGATGGGAGCCGGTACACTGCCGCCAGACGTATGATTGCCGCGTCGTCCTTGTTATAGTAAGAGATGGGCGGCGGTGGCAGATAAGACGACTTGGGTGTGTAACCTCTTGAAAAGACGCCTTGCAAGAAACGGTAGTGGGAACAGCTTGCAGTCACCGGGAGATGGCCGCGGGTACCCTTGCTGACTGTTTGCCGGAAGAGGTTTGGGCCGATGCTCCCGGCAGCGGCGGTATTGCCGCCAGCTGTGGAGCGAGGGGCATGTGGGGTGTCCCAAGGTTAGCGGGGCGTGCCTCCTCGTTGCTGGTGTGAATACTTCTGCCGTATCGCGGAGTGACTTGCAGTGTTGGTAGCAGTGCTGGCTTGAAGTGGGGGAGCGGCTTGTAGATTGTGGCTCTCGCTTTCGGCTGCCTAGGCCTGTGGGTGTGCTCGGGGCTTGTAGGCTTGACGCCTGTAGAGTTGCTTGAAGCTGGTGTTCTCTGGGCTTGTAAGCTGGACGCCTGTAGAGCTGCTTGTAGCCGGCGCCTGGTGAGTTGCTTGTAGCCGGCGCCTTGTGAGGTGCTTGTGGCTGGCGCCTTGTGAGTTGCTTGTAGCCGGCGCCCTGTGAGGTGCTTGTAGCTGGCGCCTTGTGAGTTGCTTGCAGCTGGCACCTTGTGAGATGCCGCGGACGGCTGGTGCGTTGCCGCGGACGGCAGGTGCGTTGCCGCGGATGGCAGGTGCGTTGCCGCGGACGGCAGGTGCGTTGACTCCTTCTTCCCTTGTACGCCTGTCACCGGAGTTTGTTGGTGAGATCTCGTGGCTTGGAGGAGAACGAGGCAGCGAAGGCACAGGTGCAGGGTGACCGCTGCCAACCAAATGTAACGGGCTTGTCGGGGGGCGTTTAAAGGGTGTTGATTAAGACCTCAGCTTCCTTAAGGCGAATTATATTCGTAGCCTTTATGTACAAGAAGCGTCGGAGCGAGAGCGACTGTCGTTGTGTGTCAGTCGGACTCTCGTGAAGGAGTGGCGAGTTACAGGTTGGAAAATAATTGTTACAATTGGTCACGTATGTCAAGGTGACCTCCGCGCACCATCGGAGTGCGAAGTATACAAAACTGAGACGGTAAACACTGACGGACGACATTCCTATAAGGTGGCGTGATCTATCTGTCGTGGGTTTTTCCATTGACAATTGTATGCCTAATTCGTGGCCTCTGGAAATATTTACTGTGAGCGCCGCAAGAGATTGTGAATGTGAACCTTACGAAATCTAATATGATGTCACGCACTCATCGGCGTTTGCTACCGAGTTCCTGTTATGGAAGACGTAGCGAACAGATAGACGGATAAAGCTAAACAGATGCATAGATAGATAATATATAGATAGATAGATAGATACATTCATAGATCGAAAGTTAGATAGATAAACATACAGATAAACACCCCAAAACCCATCCCCCATCACCCCACCTCCATAACCAAACCCATCACCAACTCTTCTCCTTCCTACACCCCTATCCACCACTCCCTTCCCCTTCCCATCCTCAACTACCCATCAGGCAGCCAGGTCAACCATTAAAGCTTCCCCCCTACGCACGCAGAAGTCCCCCTCAATGAATAATCAATGCTATATAAGTTCACGTCATCTCTCACTGAGCCCTGAACAAAACACTAGGGAGCTACGACGCGCCGATTGACTTCTATTTTCATCCAGGCGAGGATCAGACTGGAAGGAAGTAGAAAGAGGTGACTGACAAACAGCATGTAGTAATAAGTGGTGTAGGTCCATAATCTTAGACATTGCGAGGCTTACACGAGTATCCACATTTGATAAGGCTTTCGTAGAGGCTGTGAGTGCATGGCTAGTTTGATGAGCCTGGTAATAGTCTGACATCATCACCTCTACCTCCTGCTTATATATACATGTCAAAGATGCTAAACGGTCATGCACATGATCATCATCATCATCATCGGTGAAGGTGACGTGACTGACTGACTGCACAACTTGGGTGAATGAGGAAGATCAAGACAATAAAGAAAGATTTACCTCACAGCGACGAGAAATTAAAAGAAAAGTTACGAGCAACACGATTTTGTCACTTCTGTTCATGACCGTTGAAAGAAAGTTCGGCACATCCTCTTAATGCACAACCACGGCTTTTCTCACTTCTCTCCCTGACTGCTCAAAAATATATATATAGCAAGCCAATGTCACCAGGTCACACTGACGGAACGCCTGACAAAACTGTTTATCTTTATACAGCTAGCATTATTTACTCGCGATTAGATTATAGAAGGAAAAATATTTAGTGCCTCAAGCCTGTATGAAAACCATGTAAGATAGCAGAGATAGACGGATAGATAGACAGAGAGAGAGAGAGAGAGAGAGAGAGAGAGAGAGAGAGAGAGAGAGAGAGAGAGAGAGAGAGAGAGAGAGAGAGAGAGAGAGAGAGAGAGAGAGAGAGTGTCTGCTTTGGGCTTGATAGGTTAAGTTAGGTCAAGTTTAGGTCATCTTCAAACACAGGACAGCCAGCACCTTAGGGTATAAATCAACACAGAATGACCTCACTTTGTTGTATAAAATGTCTTGTTAGTAGGGAAGCATGTATGATTTTTCTGAGTCAAGACCTGTAGTAACTGTTTAGGGTTTTGTTAGGTTAGCTAAATTTAGGGTATCTTGAAGCACATGACAGCCAGCACCTTAGGGTATAAATCAACACAGAATGACCTCACTTTGCTGTATAGAAAGTCTCATTAGCAAGGAAGCATAGATGAATTTTCTGAGTCAAGACCTGTAGTAACTGTTTATGGCTTTGTTAGGGTTGGTTAAATTTAGGGTATCTTCTAACACATGACAGCCAGCACCTTATGGTATAAATCAACACAGAATGACCTCACTGTGTTGCATAGGAAGTCTCATTAGCAAGGAAGCATAGATGAATTTTCTGAGTCAAGACCTGTAGTAACTGTTTAGGGTTTTGTTACTTTGAAGTTTTAGTATGTTGTTTGTAGGTGTAAAGGTATGATATTCTGTGAATTTCATTAAATTCGGGTGAGGTTTAGGAGAGACTCAAACAAAGCGTATTTTTCTTTTTTTTGTTTCATACTTTATTTTTCAGTTAATCGCCTTGAAAAAAATACCATAGAAACTTTGTTTACCTATCTACATTTCCCAGCTAGAAAATTTAAGATTTTTTGTTTTGTTTTCGAAAAAAAATGTTTAAATTTTTGGTAACCTATAATTTTCTCCACTGTGTCCCGTTTTCTTTTGACGTTTTTAGAAATTTTATAGCGGGCAAAAATTGTCCTTTAGTTGTAGTTTCAAATGATACCTAACAAAAGTCGATGAGACTTTTTACCAATTTTGTGAAATTTTTTGAAGTGTAAAAAACTACTTTTCGAGATATTGTCTCCTACATTTTTTTTTCCATTTCACCCTTGTCCTACCATTTGTACTTATTTGATTGGCATGAAATTTTCACAGATGATTGTATATACCTTGTTAACTTACCTCAGAATAATAAGGCCTGGGGGCAGGGCATGTAGTGTGTCGGTATGATATCACGGTACGGTACGGTTATTTTAGTGCCAGAAGTACGTTTTTTGTAACGGTTCGATATACAGGTAACTCTGGATTTATGCGAGTATTGTGAAGAGGTCATTGCGTAAATCCAAAACAATGTAGTAAATCCAACAAGAGGTATGTTTGTACCTCTATTGCCTACTGTATCAAACTGACTCCTCTCTCGTGGTTCCTCCTCTGGCTGCCCTTCCCCTCGTGGTAGTACAGCAGCGAGGGTGTTGTTGTTGTTGTTGTTGTTGAGTAGCGTGGGTACTGTATTGCTGTTCAAGTGGCGCGCGGGAAGAACTGAGCTCACCTGTGTGGCCGCGGCGCCGTGTGAATCCAGTTGCATGAGACACCTGGTGGCCACTCCATAAAATATCGCGTATAAATGAAAAAACGTGTAAAGTAAACATTTATTTGGATTTTGGACCCCACGTTAGTTCAAAAACGCGTAAACCAAACTTGCGTAAATCGAGAGTTATCTGTATCACGGTACGGTGCGGTTATTTTAGTGCCAGAAGTACGTTTCTTTGTAACGGTTTGATATGTTTCCTCAAGTCCGGTACGGCAGGAAAGTACAGTGGACGCCAGAGTGACTTATTTCTCGCAACACTACCGCCCTGTCATGTCTTGCGCCGTGTATTTCCACCGCCAAACACCAGGGGGCTTCGTGGTGCAGTGGTTAGCACACTCGACTCACAGCCGAGAGAGCCCGGGTTCGATTCCCGGGCGGAGTGGAAAAATTTGGGCGGCTTTTCTGATACCCTACGCCCCTGTCCACCCAGCAGCGAATGGGTACCAGGTATTAATCGAGGGTTGTGTCCCGTCTCCTGGGGTCCGTTCCCTTATCCTATAATTCCTTCCCTTTCTGTCTCTCTCCGGCATATGACCACAGATGTTGCACCGACTAAACCAAACTTTCCAACTTTTGTTCCTGTAACAATACAACCCCCCACAGGCCCCACTGGCAGCCTCAGTGCCTCGCAGTCCGTTGCCAGGTGTGCTGTGCGGCCATACAGACAACGTGCACACAACACACACAAGAAAGAAATATATATACGTACGTTTATTGGTTCGTCGGTGTTATTGTAGGTTTTTTTTCGGCACTTATTACGGACTTGTGGCATTAACGGACAAAGGTCCCCCAATTAGTGCGTTATGTCGAGGGTTCACTGCACTAAATAAAGTGCTAATGTAATACTTAAGCCATGTATATACACAAACTAAACATTATTTAAGATATTTACACCAGAATGGAATGAAAGTGTGTGTGTGTGTGTGTGTGTGTGTGTGTGTGTGTGTGTGTGTGTGTGTGTGTATTTACCTAGTTGTGAAATACAGGAAAGGAGCTTTACTAGGCTCGTGCTGTCCCGTCTCCATAACGCTTATTATTTAAATTCATGAATCGTTCATGCACACACAGTCTCCTTGTCATGTCCGTTCCATGTTATGCTTCTGTATGGAAAACTGTATTTCTTGATGTCTCTCCTACAGTCGCTCTTCTTCAATTTCTTACCATTGCCTCTTGTCACAGTTCTGTCACGCACCACTAGGTCTTCCCTGTCCAATTTCTCCAGTCCCTCTTGTATCCTGTACAATGCTATTAGGTCCCCTCTCTCTCATCTGCTCTCCAGTGTTGTTAGTCCCTATTTCTCCAGTCTTGCTTCATAAGTATGTTCTCTCAGAGTTTTCGGTAATTTAGTCACTGCTTCTTGTATTCTTTCCAACTATCTAATTTCTTTCTTCAATCTAGGTGACCACACTAATGCTGCATATTCCAGTCTTGGACGTATAGTGTATGTGTGTGTGTGTGTGTGTGTGTGTGTGTGTGTGTGTGTGTGTGTGTGTGTGTGTGTGTGTGTGTGTGTGTGTGCTAGAGCTTTGAGATTTGGTACACATGTGCGTGAATCTTCCCTCTATACGCACACAGACTTTGAGAGTTCTAAATTAAACAAAGAAAGAGTTAGAACCCAAAACATAAAGCAACCTAGCATGGAGAGGCATTTAGCAGATATGATTGTGAAGTCAGAAAAAATGTTATGACAGGATTGCTACTGCTGGTGTTATAGGCGGTGCTCGGAGCGGTGTTATGCATGGCTGTTACAGTGGAAGAGTTGTAGTTTCTTGTGGTAGTTTGCAGTTTGCCATAGCATGAATAGTTACTGAGAAAAATGCATTCAAATTAAAGGTGTAAAAATGTTATGACAGGATTGCTTCTACTGGTGTTACAGGCAGTGCTGGGAACAGTGTTATGGATGGCTGTTACAGTGGAAGAGTTGTAGTTTCTTGTGGTAGTTTGCATTTTGCCATAGTGTTAATAGTTACTGAGAAAAATGCATTCAAATTAAGGGTAAAAAATGTTATGATTGCTTCTACTGGTGTTACAGGCAGTGCTGGGAACAGTGCTATGGATGGCTGTTACAGTGGAAGAGTTGTAGTTTCTTGTGGTAGTTTGCATTTTGCCATAGCGTTAATAGTTACTGAGAAAAATGCATTCAAATTAAGGGTAAAAAATGTTATGATTGCTTCTACTGGTGTTACAGGCAGTGCTGGGAACAGTGTTATGGATGGCTGTTACAGTGAAAGAGTTGTAGTTTCTTGTGGTAGTTTGCATTTTGCCATAGTGCTAATAGTTACTGAGAAAAATGCATTCAAATTAAGGGTAAAAAATGTTATGATTGCTTCTACTGGTGTTACAGGCAGTGCTGGGAACAGTGTTATGGATGGCTGTTACAGTGAAAGAGTTGTACAGGTTGCTATTATAAGGTACTACTACTATCGCTCCTCACATTAACGATTTCTAAAGGTCAGTCGGGTTCTAATGAGTGTTTCCGTAGGTTCATGCCACAGAAGAAGGGTCAAACTAACACCAGGGTCATAAAACTACCCCTGGAAATGCCCGAAACTCGTAAGAAAGCCTGGTCAAATATGTGTTCCCTTAGGTTCACGGTACAGAGGAAGGGTCACACTACCACCAGGGTCACAAAACTACTCCTGGAAATGCCCAAAACTCATAGGAAAGCCTGGTCAAATGTGTGTTTCTTTAGGTTCACGGTACAGAGGGTCACACTACCACCAGGGTCACAAAACTACCCCTGGCAATACCCACAACTCCTTGGAAAGCCTGGTCAAATGTGTGTTTCTTTAGGTTCATGGCACAAAGGAAGGGTCAGACTAACACCAGGGTCACAAAACTATCCCTGGCAATACCCACAACTCGTAGGAAAGCCTGGTCAAATGTGTGTTTCTTTAGGTTCATCGTACAAAGGAAGGGTCAGACTAACACCAGGGTCACAAAACTACCCCTGGAAATGCCCACAACTCCTAGCAAAGCCTGGTCAAATGTGTGTTTCTTTAGGTTCATGGTACAGAGGAAGGGTCAATAAATTACCCCTGGAAATGCCCGAAACTCCTACGAAAGCCTTGTCAAATGAGTGTTCTTGGACGGCGAAATGTCTTATAATACGACCCATTGTAGTGTCTTGTGGTAGTTTGCATTTTGCCATAGTGTTAATAGTTACTGAGAAAACTGCATTCAAATTAAGGGTAAAATATATCTCAACCAATTTTTTTTTCATATATGTGCGTGTGTGTGTTTTGGCTCATGTCTGTGTGTGCGTGTGTGTGTGTGTGTGTGTGTGTGTGTGTTGGCTCATATTTCTGTGTGTGTGTGTGCTTTACAAGTTTTGGATTTGGTGCACATGTGCGTGAATGTCCTTTCTATGCGCACATGAAATTTGATGTTTCTTAATTGAAAAAAAAGAAAAGTTAGAAGCAAAAATATACTACTACTACTACTACTACTACTACTACTACTACCACCACAACTACTACTACTACTACTACTACTGTTACTACTTGCACAGGATGATCAGTGGGCAGCCTGCTTGAGTCAGTAGAGGCAGAGGCGGCAGCAGTCAGCAGGGGGAGGTTTACAGGAACAGAGTCAGCGATGGCCGAGGTTGTTCCGCACAGCACCGTCCAGCCCCCGGTGCTGTGCGCTGTGTGCCCGCCCCACCAGTGCTGCCGTCTGTGAGGTTCTCAGCTCTGCGTGGAGGTACGTAGGAAGTGTTTGCAGAAGAATTGAGATTTCGGAGAAGTTACGTTTTGAGATGAGTTACGTTGTGGTAGGGAGAGCATACAGGTAACTCTCGATTTACGTGAGTATTGTGAAGAGGTCATTGCGTAAATCAAAAACAATGTAAATCCAACAAGAGGTAGGTTTGTACCTTTATTGCCTACTGTATCACTCTGACTCCTCTCCTTCTCGTGGTTCCTCCTCTGGCTGCCTTTCCCCTCGTGGTAACACAGCAGCGAGGGTGTTGTTGTTGTTGAGTTGCGTGGGTACTGTATTGTTGTTCAAGTGGTGCGCGGGAAGAACTGAGCTCAGCTGTGTGGCCGTGTGAGTCCAGTTGCATGAGACATCTGGTGGCCACTCCATAAAATATCGCGTAAAAGTGATTAAGAAAACGTGTAAATTAAACATTTATTTGGATTTTGGACCCCACGTTATTTAAAAAATGCATAAACCAAACTCGCGTAAATCGAGAGTTACATGTATGCTGTATAATTGAGGCTTTACTAAGGCATCACACTCTTTGGATCTCTTCCTTCCCAAGTGTTGATGTCAGCCTTGCATCTTAAATCATTTCTTAATAAAACAATGTTGTGTTTATCCCTCAAACTTAACAGCCAATCATCATTATCTTGTTTACCTTCAATAAATCTCTCCATTTTCTTCCTGATCGCCGGGGGGGGGGGGGGGGGTTCGTGGTGCAGTGGTTAGCACACTCGGCTCACAATCGAGAGAGCCCGGGTTCGATTCCCGGGCGGTGTAAAAATTTGGGCTGCTTTTCCGATACCCTACGCCCCTGTCCACCCAGGTATTAATCGGGGGTTGTGTCCCGTCTCCTGGGGTCTGTTCCCTTCTATAATTCCTTCCCCTCCTGTCTCTCTCTTGCATATGACCACAGATGTTGCACCCACTAAACCAAATTTTCTACTTTCCCTTCTCCTATAATTCCTTCCCCTTCTGTCTCTCTCCGGCATATGACCACAGATGTTGCGCCCACTAAACAAAACTTTCTACTTTCCCTTCTCCTGTAATTCCTTCCCCTTCTGTCTCTCCGGCATATGACCACAGATATTGCGCCACTAAACAAACCTTTCACTGGGAGTGTTCTTACTTCTGCCAGACCTTTTCCCCCCTTGGCCGTGGCACAGAATGTTTCCTTGGAGCCCACAGTCCTTGCAAGTTCCTTCCCTCC
Source organism: Eriocheir sinensis (assembly GCF_024679095.1). Classification (NCBI taxonomy): domain Eukaryota; kingdom Metazoa; phylum Arthropoda; class Malacostraca; order Decapoda; family Varunidae; genus Eriocheir; species Eriocheir sinensis. The sequence continues at coordinate 402,472 of NW_026111641.1, forward strand.
CTCTTCCTCCTCCTCTGGTGTCCACTGGTTCCCCTCAAAAGGCTTGGCCACCAACACTGGAAGACTCTTGCCTTCATGACCAGGACGGTGCGGGAGGAAAAATGTAAAGTTGTCCGCTTGTGTTTCATTAATAATAATAATAATAATAATAATAAACTTTTGGTGTCTTCACTAAGGGCCGCTTTCACAGTCACTCTGTTTGTTTTGATCGTTACCAATGGCGGCGATCGACGCTATAGTTTTCCACGTGAAACTGGCCTATGGGGTAGTGGCGGCTGCAGAGGAAGCGAGAGGTGTTGAGAGTGTGTGGCAAGGTGCGGGGCTAGGCTAACCCTGCAGCCGCCACTACCCCATCGGCCAGTTTCACGTGGAAATACTATAGCGGCGATAACAGCCATTGCTAACGATCAAAACAAACAAAACGACTGTGAAAGCGGCCCTTAGCACCACGTCGGGTGCTGGAGGTTGTATTTCAGTTTTCTTTTAATATTTCTAACAAGCTCTTCATTAGTAGTTGCAGGCTCATTAGGTTAGGGTGTGTGTGTGTGTTTACCTAGTTGTAGTCTCACAGGGCTTATGTTCGTGTGGTCCCATCTCCGTATCTGTATTTGTCCAACATCTCCTTATTATTATTTTAAATTTTTTTTTTCATTTTATTTTATTTATTTGTGTGTGTGTGTGTGTGTGTGTGTGTGTGTGTGTGTGTGTGTGTGTGTGTGTGTGTGTCAGCCGCTGATTATAACATAACCTTTTCAGAGTGACTGGCTGGTGCTATCTGGCCCACTCATCTCGGCAAGGGACTGGAGGATGGAACACACACACTCTCTCTCCTGCATCCACACAGTAGTCGGTTCAGTGAAGTTTGCGATGTTACTTTCTTCCTTCCCTTCCCTTCCCTTCCTACATGACAGCCACACACACACACATTGTCAATTATAGTCATCTTTGAGTTAAAAAAAAAAGCATTGGTACACACACACACGTTTGGTTAATACAGAAGAGCAGTGGTTATACTCATTCAACAGCCTTGTCCAGCACACACACAAAATTAACTCATACCAATACAGTACTCATGATTCCCAACACAAGAATACCTAGAGTTGACGCTGTTTGTTGTTGTTGGCGGTCAGGTGGGAAGGGAAGGAAGGGAAGGAAAAGAAAGGAAAAGGAAGGAGGAGAAGGAGAAAGAATACAATAGCTCACTGGTGGACAGGAGAGAGAGAGGAGAAGGAAGAGGAAGAGGAGGAAGAAGAGGAAGAAGAAAAAGAAGAGTAATAGGTTTAAATATATCCATTGTTATATATATTTCCAAACTTTATTAGTCTTATCTTTTATAGAAATACAGAGAGAGAGAGAGAGAGAGAGAGAGAGAGAGAGAGAGAGAGAGAGAGAGAGAGAGAGAGAGAGAGAGAGAGAGAGAGAGAGAGAGAGAGAGAGAGAGTGTTCCATCTCCTCATCTCTCTCCTTCCTTGGCTCAATTAATCTCCCTGAGGGGAAGTACCTGTTCTTGAGCCAGCCCCTGACCTGGCGTAACATTGTGCCTGAGCATACACTGGGGGTGGGTTGTTTCACTCACCGACAGCCTCCATGCATCCTCCCCCCAGGTGATGAGGTGCGTGGGTGTCCCCTTGGTGGTCTCCTCGGCTCACTGGAGGGCTGAGTCTGGTCTCATCTCAGCTCCTTCCCTGCAAGAACCATCACAGAGTTAGTGTGCATGTGTGTGTGTGTGGGTGGGTGCATCAAATTCAACTGCCAATATCTCGGAAAGCACATCAGTTAGGAACACAAGATTCTAACACAAGATGTTCCTAACACTCACCTACAACACCTATAACTGGCAGTGTTCATAACCTTCTAGCTCCTGAGAAATTTGCACTTAACTAAAAGCTTTCCATCAAAATACCACAACTCTAACTGCCAATATCTCGGCAAGCACATCAGTTAGGAACACAAGATTCTAACACAAGATGCTCGTAACACTCACCTACAACACTTATAACTGGCAGTGTTCATAACCTTATAGTTCATGAGAAATTTGCACTGAACTAAAAACTATCCAATATAACTATCCAAAATTCAATGACAACTTCAACTGGAAATATCTCGGCAAGCACATCAGTTAGGAACACAAGATCCTAACACAAGATGCTCGTAACACTCACCTACAACACCTATAACTGGCAGTGCTCATAACCTTATAGTTCATGAGAAATTTGCACTTAACTAAAAACTTTCCAACATAAAAATATCCAAAACTCAATGACAACTTCAACTCTAACTGCCAATATCTCAGAATCCTCGTCAGTTAGGAACACTAAAGGAAGGCAGACGTGGAAAACCTCAGGAAACATTACAGGGAGCTGGACTGGGATGAGCTAATGGGAACAAGTGAAGTGCAAGAAAAGTGTGATATCTTTATGGAGGCGTATAAAACAGGATCAAGAAGTTTGTACCAGAAACAGACCCAAAGAGAAGGGAAAAAGGACTGGTTTAATGCAAGGTGTGCTAAGGCAAAAGAAAAAAAAGAGACAAAGCAAGGAAAAGACTAAAAAGAAATAAAAACCAAAGGAATAAAGAAGATTTTAAGGCAGCGAGAAATGAATACGTGAAAATAAGGAAGGAAGAAGAGAAGGGATATGAAAAGGATATTGTGGAAAAGTGTAAGGAACAACCCAAACTATTTTACAGATTCATAAATGGAAAGATTGAACCAAGAGAAACAATTGATAGACTGAGCGACGGGAGTGTGACAACCGCTGATCCTCAAGACACGGCGGAGTTACTAAACAAAGAGTTCCAGCAAGTTTTTACTAAAGAATCAACGAACCACAAGAAAACAAGACAAATGTTCACATGGAGGAAGTCTCAGTATATAAAGAGGCGGTATATAAACCGTTGGGGGAGCTGGAAGAGAGGAAAGCTGTAGCCAGGTAGGCGGTGGCTGAGTGGTAGCGTGCTGGGCCCACATTCACCGCGTGATGGACGACGCGGGTTCGAATCCCCACGCTACCACCTGGGATTTTTCAGTCACCGCCGAGTGGCTTAAAACTACCTACATGCTGTCTTGAAGACCACCCATCAACCCAGACTCTAGAGGAAACCGTCCAAGTGAATCAAGAAGGAGTTCTGGGGGGCAGCATGAGCCATGAGAAGATGGCGCCACTATAAACACTTGCCTGCGCCATGACGGGCTGGGGCCGAACACCATCCAGGCCCCTCAAGCAAGCCTACCAGCGCTATAGGGATAGACGTAAAAAAAAACAAAAAACAAACAAAAAAAAAAAAAAACTGATGGAGTCTCAGGGTATATCTTAACATTTCTGTTTTTCTATAAATTTATTTCCTTACAATCTTCCCCTTCCCTTAGTTTAGCTGTTCTGTGTGTGTGTGTGTGTGTGTGTGTAGCAGCCACATCACTCACCCGCTGTGGTGTGTCTGTGGGCCTGGCCGAGGGTGCAGGCAGCAGCTGCCTCAGACAAGGGTGCCCTAGCAGGCGGCGTCCAGCAGGCACACGGCCCCTCTCCAGGCCTGTGGGCAGGGCACTCACCCGCAGAGTGCCGGCACCTTCTTCTTCCTCTTCATTAATCCTACGCTACTCACTCTTCATTCATTCTTCTCCAGACCTCTGAGGCCCAGCATGCTTTCCTTCCTCCCTCTCTGGTCTTCCTTCATCTGTGTTCTTCAGTCATTTTCCTCTGGGTGTTTCCGCCAAGAGTGTTCTACGCAGCACACTGCTGTACTGCCTGTGCCTTTATCTCCCCTCAGCCCCAGCACAGTGCTCAGCCTTCCCTGCTGCAGCCACTTGCCCGTCCATCACCCAGCCACTGGCCAACAATACAAGGCTTGACAAGCACCACTGGAGTGTTCCTGCCTTGACCCATTACATATTCTGCCTTCAATTCCCTCGGAGCAGCAGCCCTAACAAGCCATCACAGCTCCCAGGCCGGCACTCTGCCCCAGTGGTCTCTGCCGGGCCGGGTTTAACAAGCCATCACAGCTCCCAGGCCGGCACTCTGTCTCAGTGGTCTCTGCTGGGCCGGGTTTAACAAGCCATCACAGCTCCCAGGCCGGCACTCTGCACCAGTGGTCTCTGCTGGACCGGGTTTGTTGTGGAGCGCAGGGAAACTTGACAAACCCTCACACAGCGTCCCCTTGGTAATCCTGCTGATAGTCTGTTGTGGCGGCCCGAGTCACCGCTGCTGCACTGTGCCGGGGCAAGGTGGCTCGGGGCAGATGGCACTGTTCACTGTGGTGTTGGCTGCTGCACTGTGCCGGGGCAAGATGGCTCGGGGCAGACGGCACTGTTCACTGTGGTGTTGGCTGCTGCACTGTGCCGGGGCAAGATGGCTCGGGGCAGATGGCACTGTTCACTGTGGTGTTGGCTGCTGCACTGTGCCGGGGCAAAGTGGCTTGGGGCAGATGGCACTGTTCACTGTGGTGTTGGCTGCTGCACTGTGCCGGGGCAAGGTGGCTCGGGGCACACGGCACTGTTCACTGTGGTGTTGGCTGCTGCACTGTACCGGGGCAAGGTGGCTCGGGGCAGATGGCACTGTTCACTGTGGTGTTGGCTGCTGCACTGTGCCGGGGCAAGGTGGCTCGGGGCAGACGGCACTGTTCACTGTGGTGTTGGCTGCTGCACTGTGCCGGGGCAGGGTGGCTCGGGGCAGATGGCACTGTTCACTGTGATGTTGGCTGCTGCACTGTGCCGGGGCAAGATGGCTCGGGGCAGACGGCACTGTTCACTGTGGTGTCGGCTGCTGCAATGTGCCGGGGCAAGATGGCTCGGGGCAGACGGCACTGTTCACTGTGGTGTTGGCTGCTGCACTGTGCCGGGGCAAGGTGGCTCGGGGCAGGCGGCACTGTTCACTGTGGTGTTGGCTGCTGCACTGTGCCGGGGCAAGGTGGCTGGGGGCACATGGCACTGTTCACTGTGGTGTTGGCTGCTGCACTGTGCCGGGGCAAGGTGGCTCGGGGCAGACGGCACTGTTCACTGTGGTGTTGGCTGCTGCACTGTGCCGGGGCAAGGTGGCTCGGGGCAGACGGCACTGTTCACTGTGGTGTTGGTTGCTGCACTGTGCCAGGGCAAAGTGGCTCGGGGCACACGGCACTGTTCACTGTGGTGTTGGCTGCTGCACTGTGCCGGGGCAAGGTGGCTTGGGGTAGATGGCACTGTTCACGGTGGTGTTGGCTGCTGCACTGTGCCGGGGCAAGGTGGCTCGGGGCACACGGCACTGTTCACTGTGGTGTTGGCTGCTGCACTGTGCCGGGGCAAGGTGGCTCGGGGCACACGGCACTGTTCACTGTGGTGTTGGTTGCTGCACTGTGCCGGGTCAAGGTGGCTCGGGGCACACGGCACTGTTCACTGTGGTGTGGCTTGTTGGCTGCTGCACTGTGCCGGGGCAAAGTGGCTTGGGGCAGATGGCACTGTTCACTGTGGTGTTGGCTGCTGCACTGTGCCGGGGCAAGGTGGCTCGGGGCAGATGGCACTGTTCACTGTGGTGTTGGCTGCAGCACTGTACCGGGGCAAGGTGGCTCGGGGCAGATGGCACTGTTCACTGCGGTGTTGGCTGCTGCACTGTGCCGGGGCAAGGTGGCTCGGGGCAGACGGCACTGTTCACTGTGGTGTTGGCTGCTGCACTGTGCCGGGGCAAGGTGACTCGGGGCAGATGGCACTGTTCACTGTGGTGTTGGCTGCTGCACTGTGCCGGGGCAAGGTGGCTCGGGGCAGACGGCACTGTTCACTGTGGTGTTGGCTGCTGCACTGTGCCGGGGCAGGGTGGCTCGGGGCAGATGGCACTCTTCACTGTGGTGTTGGCTGCTGCACTGTGCCGGGGCAAGATGGCTCGGGGCAGACGGCACTGTTCACTCTGGTGTCGGCTGCTGCACTGTGCCGGGGCAAAGTGGCTCGGGGCAGACGGCACTGTTCACTGTGGTGTTGGCTGCTGCACTGTGCCGGGGCAAGGTGGCTCGGGGCAGATGGCACTGTTCACTGTGGTGTTGGCTGCTGCACTGTACCGGGGCAAGGTGGCTCGGGGCACATGGCACTGTTCTCTGTGGTGTTGGCTGCTGCCCTGTGCCGGGGCAAGGTGGCTCGGGGCAGAGGGCACTGTTCACTGTGGTGTTGGCTGCTGCACTGTGCCGGGGCAAGGTGGCTCGGGGCACACGGCACTGTTCACTGTGGTGTTGGTTGCTGCACTGTGCCAGGGCAAAGTGGCTCGGGGCACACGGCACTGTTCACTGTGGTGTTGGCTGCTGCACTGTGCCGGGGCAAGGTGGCTTGGGGTAGATGGCACTGTTCACGGTGGTGTTGGCTGCTGCACTGTGCCGGGGCAAGGTGGCTCAGGGCACACGGCACTGTTCACTGTGGTGTTGGCTGCTGCACTGTGCCGGGGCAAGGTGGCTCAGGGCACACGGCACTGTTCACTGTGGTGTTGGTTGCTGCACTGTGCCGGGGCAAGGTGGCTCGGGGCACACGGCACTGCTCACTGTGGTGTGGCTTGTTGGCTGCTGCACTGTGCCGGGGCAAGGTGGCTTGGGTTAGATGGCACTGTTCACGGTGGTGTTGACTGCTGCACTGTGCCGGGGCAAGGTGGCTCGGGGTAGATGGCACTGTTCACGGTGGTGTTGGCTGCTGCACTGTGCCGGGGCAAGGTGGCTTGGGGTAGATGGCACTGTTCACGGTGGTGTTGGCTGCTGCACTGTGCCGAGGCAAGGTGGCTCGGGCCACATGGCACTGTTCACTGTGATGTTGGATGCTGCACTGTGCCGGGGCAAGGTGACTCGGGGCACACGGCACTGTTCACTGGTGTTGGCTGCTGCACTGTGCCGGGGCAAGGTGGCTCATGGCAGACGGCACTGTTCACTGTGGTGTTGGCTGCTGCACTGTGCCGGGGCAAGGTGGCTCATGGCAGACGGCACTGTTCACTGTGGTGTTGGCTGCTGCACTGTGCCGGGGCAAGGTGGCTCGGGGCACACGGCACTGTTCACAGTGGTGTTGGCTGCTGCACTGCGCCGGGGTAAGATGGCTCGGGGCACACGGCACTGTTCACTGTGGTGTTGGCTGCTGCATTGTGCCGGGGCAAGGTGGCTCATGGCAGACGGCACTGTTCACTGTGGTGTTGGCTGCTGCACTGTGCCGGGGCAAGGTGGCTCGGGGCACACGGCACTGTTCACTGTGGTGTTGGCTGCTGCACTGTGCCGGGGCAAGATGGCTCGGGGCAGGCGGCACTGTTCACTGTGGTGTTGGCTGCTGCACTGTGCCGGGGCAAGGTAGCTCGGGGCACACGGCACTGTTCACTGTATTGTTGGCTGCTGCACTGTGCCGGGGCAAGTTGGCTCGGGGCAGACGGCACTGTTCACTGTGGTGTTGGCTGCTGCACTGTGCCGGGGCAAGGTAGCTCGGGGCACACGGCACTGTTCACTGTATTGTTGGCTGCTGCACTGTGCCGGGGCAAGTTGGCTCGGGGCAGACGGCACTGTTCACTGTGGTGTTGGCTGCTGCACTGTGCCGGGGCAAGATGGCTGGGGGCAGATGGCACTGTTCACTGTGGTGTCGGTGCATCCCTCAGCAGTCAGCCACAACACGGCGCCAGTCCTCCCCAGGTGGTGTTGATGACTGGCTCCCCGTCACACACACACAGCAGCACAACACACCACCACAGAAGTGGGTCTTCATGTGCCCGGCAATGTCCTCCTTCGTGTTAAAGTGCTTCCCACACACTTGAACTCTCTCAGGCCAGAGTGTCTGAACATGTGACGCTCCAGGGTTTGCTTCTCTCTGAACCTTTATCCACATTCTAGACACTCATAAGGCCTCTCACCAGTGTGTGTAAGGGTGTGTGTGTTGAGGCAACCCTTCTGTGTAAACCTTTGGCCACAAACTTCACATTCATGAGGCCTTTCACCAGTGTGTGTAAGGGCATGTGTGTTGAGGCAACCCTTCTGTGTAAACCTTTTGCCACACTCTTGGCATTCATGGGGTCCTTCACCAGTGTGTGTTAGGGTGTGTGTGTTGAGGTCACTGTCTTTCTTTCACTAGTCTTTTCATTCCTTTCTTTCTTTTCTGTTCTTGTTGTTCCTCCACGTCTGTCTTTCTCTCTTCGTCTTCTCTTTCTTCTTGTTCTTCAGCCAGGGCGGGGATGCCAAACACTGTCCTCCACCGCCATCACATACTGCGGCACCACACAACACCTCAGGGGAAGTGGATCTTCATGTGCCTGGCAATATTCTGCCTGGTCTTGAAATGTTTTAGACAAACATCACACTTGAACTGTCTCAGATCAGAGTGTGTGACAACGTGGCTGTTCAATGCAGACTTAGAAAAGAACCTTCTGTCACACTCAAGGCATTCGTGAGGTCTTTCCCCAGTGTGTGTAAGGGTGTGTGTGTTAAGGTGACTCTTCTGAGTGAACACTTTGCCACACTCTTGGCATTCATGAGGTCTTTCACCAGTGTGTGTAAGGGTGTGTGTGTTAAGGTTACTCTTCTGAGTGAACACTTTGCCACACTCTTGGCATTCATGAGGTCTTTCACCAGTGTGTGTAAGGGTGTGTGTGTTAAGGTTACTCTTCTGAGTGAACACTTTGCCACACTCTTGGCATTCATGAGGTCTTTCACTTTTTTGTTTTAGTTTACTTTTTCAGTCTTGATTATGGGTGATGGGGCACTCTGCCAAGTGCCTAACAATCACCCACTTTTTAGAGGCTGCAACCGAGGGTTCTTTTTAGGATGGTAGTGGTTCCCTTAAGGGCAATTGTTTGGATTTCTGTTGCCTTCGGGTTTCCTGGGATTTTAGCTAGATGGTCTTTGAAGTTTTTTTTCAGTAGGCCTGTTGCTCCGGCAATGACTGGCACAATCCAGATGTTCTTCAATTTCCAGTTTCTTTTCATATCATGCATCAGGCCTTGATATTTGGTGACCTTCTCCCTTTCAGCTCTGTTTAGCCCGCTGTCATGTGGGATACTGACCTCAACTATCATAGCCACTTTTTCTTTCCTGTTCCACACAACCAGGTCCGGTTTCACTGCAGCATTATCTAGGTAGGTAGCTGTTGGAATTACCTGGTCATAGTAGATGGTGTGCGTCTCATTTCCGGTGATTTTCTCTGGCTGATGTTCCCACACTTTGCTAGAGCACTTGATGTTCAGGCTGTTGCAGATGGTCCAGTGTAGGTATTTGCACACTTCACACTTCACACTTTCACCAGTGTGTATAAGGGTGTGTGTGTTAAGGTGACTCTTCTGAGTGAACACTTTGCCACACTCTTGGCATTCATGAGGTCTTTCACCAGTGTGTGTAAGGGTGTGTGTGTTAAGGTGACTCTTCTGAGTGAACACTTTGCCACACTCTTGGCATTCATGAGGTCTTTCACCAGTGTGTGTAAGGGTGTGTGTGTTAAGGTTACTCTTCCTACTGAACACTTTGCCCCACTCTTGGCATTCGTGAGGTCTTTCACCAGTGTGTGTAAGGGTGTGTGTGTTAAGGTTACTCTTCCTACTGAACACTTTGCCACACGCAGGGCTTTCATGAGGTCTTTCACCAGTGTGTGTAAGGGTGTGTGTGTTAAGGTTACTCTTCTGATTGAACACTTTGCCACACTCTTGGCATTCATGAGGTCTTTCACCAGTGTGTGTAAGGGTGTGTGTGTTAAGGTTACTCTTCCTACTGAACACTTTGCCACACTCTTGGCATTCATGAGGTCTTTCACCAGTGTGTGTAAGGGTGTGTGTGTTAAGGTGACTCTTCCTACTGAACACTTTGCCACACTCTTGGCATTCATGAGGTCTTTCACCAGTGTGTGTAAGGGTGTGTCTGTTAAGGTCACTCTTCTGACCAAACACTTTCCCACACTCTTGGCATTCATGAGGTCTTCCACCAGAGTATGTGGGTGTGTTTGTTGAGGTCACCCTTCCCAGGGAGTCTTTTCCCACACTCTTGGCACTCATGCTTCCCTTCAGCAGTGTGTGCAAGGCTGTGTCTGGTGAACTTGCTCTCGGTCTCAAACCTTCTCTAACTCAAACTCTCCCTTTCCTTAATGGCTGGAGATGCCAGAAGCAAGGTAGTGGTGGTGGTGGTAGTGGTTCTCCTGAGCACCCCTGATCAGAGTTTGCAAGGTGCTGTTCAAAGTTATGGCACTGAATTTTTTCTTTGGCACAAAATATGATGAAGGAATTGCACTGTACTGTAGTGCATGGTCTGGCACTGATCCTCACAGCAGTGGCAGGCTGCTCCCGCTGGTCCTGGCCCCTCAGGCTGCCGCCCGGCCCTGCAGCCTCCACTGCAACATAAGCCAGCAGCAGTGAGGACGCAGCACGGCACCCACCTCAGATCCTCGCTGCTGCACCAGCACCAGGGGTGGCTGTTGGGACAAAGATCACAGCCTCATAGAAACATGCTTCAAACTGAATACCAAAAGCATCTACAAATTCCATAAAATGTAGCAGAGCACAACACAGTTACTGGTTTTCAACCCCAATATTGTGACAACTGCATCAAAGAAACTGAGGCAAAATAGACCCAGAGCAGTGAACTAGCTGCCCTTGACAACCTGGAGGCAACCATGCAGCAGGCAGCTGAAAAGCACCTTGTGAATATGGGAAGCGGAAAACAGAGACAGAACAATGCTACAGAACAGCCACCACAGAAAAGGACATCAAGGAAGGGAAAGAACAGAGCAAGGAAGTGTGCAGAGCGTCGCCGCTTTGAGAGAAAGAACAACAAGATATCGTGGATCAAAATAAATAAATAAATAAATAAATAAATAAAACCAGACATGTTTAAATATGAAAGAATCAAATTGTCACCAACAAGATTAAAGGAGACAAAAACTCCGGAAACAAACAACCAGGGAGACAAATAAACACTCTCGGAGGCCAAGAAGTAAAGAAGAAAGCTCCCTCTTGCTCTCTGTGAAGACGCAGCGAAGGTGCCGGACAAGGCTTTCATCCTCTTTCACTGACCATCCTGGTGAACAAGCCTACAACTTTGCTATCCTCAACGACCTAGAGCAGCTGGTCCAGCACCCTACACGTATTCCCGACCGTCTTGGAGATCGGCCCAACATTCTAGACCTCTTCCTTACCTCAAACCCTTCTGCTTATTCTGTCAAGCTGCTCTCTCCGTTGGGCTCCTCCGATCACAATCTTATTTCTGCATCCTGTCCTATCGCTCCTGTACACCCTCTGGACCCACCGAAGAGGCGCTGCTTCTGGCATTTTGCTTCAGCTCGGTGGGACGACCTGAGGGTGTACTTTTCCGATTTCCCGTGGAATGATTATTGCTTCCAGGATAGAGACCCCTCTGTGTGTGCTCAGCGCATCACAGAGGTGATTGTCTCTGGAATGGAGGCATACATTCCTCGTTCTTTCTCTACTCCTCACGCTAAAAAGCCTTGGTTTAATCACGCTTGTTCTCTTGCTGTCAATGATAGAGAGGTAGCTCACAAAAGGTACCAGAGCCTTCAAACTAATGCTAATTATGAACTTTACATTTCTGCCCGAAATCGTGCCAAATCTATTCTCCGACTAACCAAAAATTCTTTCATTAATAGAAAATGTCAAAACCTTGGTTTCTCTAACTCTTCCCGTGACTTCTGGCATCTAGCCAAAAACATCTCCTCCAACTTCACTTCTTCATCTTTCCCTCCATTCCTCAGTCCTGACGGCAACACTGCCGTCTCATCTATCTCTAAGGCTGAACTCTTCTCTCAAACTTTTTCTAAAAACTCCACTCTGGACGATTCTGGGCTGTTTCCTACTACTCATCCCCCGTATGACTACTTTATGCCTGTTATAAAGATTCTTCAAAATGATGTTTTCTATGCCCTCTCTGGCCTCAATCCTCAGAAGGCTTATGGACCTGATGGAGTGCCTCCTAATGTCCTTAAAAACTGTGCCTCCGTGCTGTCACCCTGCCTGGTCAAACTCTTTCGCCTCTGCCTGTCAACATCTACCTTTCCTTCCTGCTGGAAGTATGCCTTCATACAGCCTGTACCTAAGAAGGGTGACCGCTCCAATCCCTGAAACTACCGTCCTATTGCTTTACTTTCTTTTCTATCTAAAGCTTTTGAATCAATCCTTAACCGGAAGATTCAAAAGCACCTTTCCGCTTTTGACCTTCTATCTGATCGCCAGTATGGGTTCCGCAAGGGGCGTTCTACTGGTGATCTCCTAGCCTTCTTAACTGACTCTTGGTCATCCTCTCTTAGCCGTTTCGGTGAAACTTTTGCTATTGCGCTGGACATATCAAAAGCTTTTGATAGGGTCTTGCACAAATCTTTGCTTTCTAAACTATCCTCCTACGGTTTCTATCCTTCTCTCTGTACCTTTATCTCCAGTTTCCTTTCTGACCGTTCTATTTCTGCCGTGGTAGACGGTCACTGTTCTTCCCCTAAATCTATTAACAGTGGTGTCCCACAGGGTTCTGTCCTATCTCCCACTCTTTTTCTGTTGTTCATTGATGATCTTCTTTCCAAAACGAACTGTCCTATCCATTCCTACGCCGATGATTCCACTCTGCATTATTCAACTTCTTTTAATAGAAGACCCACCCTTCAGGAACTTAACGACTCAAGGCTGGAGGCTGCAGAACGCTTAGCCTCAGACCTTACTATTATTTCCGATTGGGGCAAGAAGAACCTGGTGTCCTTCAACGCCTCAAAAACACAGTTTCTCCACCTATCCACTCGACACAATCTTCCAAACAACTACCCCCTATTCTTTGACAACACCCAGCTATCACCTTCCTCAACACTAAACATCCTCGGTCTATCCTTAACTCAAAATCTCAACTGGAAACTTCATATCTCATCTCTTACTAAATCAGCTTCCTCGAGGCTGGGTTTTTCTGTACCGTCTCCGCCAGTTCTTCTCCCCTGCACAGTTGCTGTCCATATACAGGGGCCTTGTCCGCCCTCGTATGGAGTATGCATCTCATGTGTGGGGGGGCTCCACTCACACAGCTCTTCTGGACAGAGTGGAGGCTAAGGCTCTTCGTCTCATCAGCTCTCCTCCTCATACTGATAGTCTTCTACCTCTTAAATTCCGCCGCAATGTTGCCTCTCTTTCTATCTTCTATCGATATTTCCACGCTGACTGCTCTTCTGAACTTGCTAACTGCATGCCTCCCCCCTCCCGCGGCCCCGCTGCACTCGACTTTTTACTCATGCTCATCCCTATACTGTCCAAACCCTTTATGCAAGAGTTAACCAGCATCTTCACTCTTTCATCCCTCACGCTGGTAAACTCTGGAACAATCTTCCTTCGTCTGTATTTCCTCCTACCTACGACTTGAACTCTTTCAAGAGGAGGGTATCAGGACACCTCTCCTCCCGAAACTGACCTATCTTTCGGCCACCTCTTTGGATTCTTTTTAGGAGCAGCGAGTAGCGGGCTTTTTTTTATTAATGTTTGCTTTTTTTGTGCCCTTGAACTGTCTCCTTTGCTGTAAAAAAAAAAAAAAAAAAAAAAAAAAAGGGGACCAGACCCAGGCTGTCCACTGCCTGGGATGCTGTGACCTCCATGACTACTGGAAGGCCTCTGGCTCAATAAAGAGACAAAATAATGCAAGCACTTGTGCTGTACAAAGTCCACAGCAAAACAATGGATGCAACAAACACTTGCCAAAACAACAAGACATTAACAAATATTGGGGAGAGAGAGAGAGAGAGAGAGAGAGAGAGAGAGAGAGAGAGAGAGAGAGAGAGAGAGAGAGAGAGAGAGAGAGAGAGAGAGAGAATTAGACATAACAAGTAGTACCTATTAAAAAAGGACGCACGGCTCAACAAGCTATTTAAGCCGATCACTTTCCTCACTATAGAAAGACTACAAAATGAACACACTGGCTTCATAAACCACAAACACAAACTAGCAAGAGGTGTTGTTTTATCGCCCAGGACACCTCTCCTCCCGTATTTGATATTCCTTTCGGCCACCTCTTTTGTTTATTTTTTAGGAGCAGCGAGTAGCGGGCTTTTCTTTATTATTGTTTCCTTTTTTTGTGTGCCCTTGAGCTGCCTCCTTTGTCGTAAAAAAAAAAAAAAAAAAAAAAAAAAACGGTCAATTTACCGTTTCACTCAACCAACGATTGTTGATGGGGTTCATGTTTTTCTGGTGATAGATTTAGAGAATTGCACGATTTTGTACCTCATTTCCGTCGCAAATGTCTACTTTTCGAGTTATGCCTATCCCCTGCCCTAAACGGTCTTGGGGACCTGTGGGAACCTTACCTAGATTTCTTACCTAGATGGGGAGAACCCCATCTAGAATCAGGTGACGCCTCCAACCAAGACAGCAAGTAGATTGTCCTTTAGATGTTCTGGTGGTTGGCTAATGTGGCATCACCAAGACCACACAAACAACTGCCATAATACTCTTGAGTAAGTGCCAAGACAATATAGTCAGGTTGGCAATCCCGAGTGGAGACACAGCACAGAACAGGACACAAGTTTACAAGTTAAAGAGATACTCAACAACCCAAAGTCAATCAAAATCATACAAAATTTGACTGAGAGAAGTGTGGAGATGCCGTTTGAGAGCATTAACAGAATTCACCACAACAACTGATTCTGGTAAATTATTCCAAATGCTAATGACCCGCACAGAGAAGAAACGAGTTCGAACATCTGTATTGTAACGAGGAACAAAAAGCTTAAAGGAGTGGCCTCTCGTGTCTCTGTTGAAATTTCTAACAAAGAGGTGACCTAGATTCGGACAAAACCCTTTCAGAATGTTGAACACCATAATGAGATCAGCTCTGATCAATCTTCCTTTAATGGATTGAAGACTCAATCTAACGAGACGTTCACTGTATGGCAGATCATGGAAACCGGTAATTTTCTTGGTCCACCTCATCTGAACATTTTCTAAAAGCCTAATGTCTCCTGTATAACCAGTGAACCAAACCACAGAGGCAAAGTCCAAGATAGGGCGAATATGCGAGATAAAAACTGTCTCCATGAAATCAGGAGATCTGCAAAGGGTAGCCTTTAGAATACTGTAACCAATGCCTCCAGCCTTGCCAGTGATTTCTCTCACATGTAAATGAAACTTTAGGGAGGAATCCACCCTGACCTCAAGATCCTTATAGTTATCTACATCTTGTATGGGTTGGTTTCCAATAAAATACGGTAAAGGAGCAGGAGCATAAAGGAAATTCCTACAAAAGTTCATTCTGGCACATTTGCCAACTGAGAAAGATAAACCCCAAGAGCTGCTTGTGTTTTAGAGAGTGTTGATGTCTCTCTGCAAGATACTGTGAGAAATTAATTGGTTAGACTTAGAAATTTCAGTAGCTAGGTATAATTTAAGATCATCAGCAAATAAACAAAACTTACAATTTAGTTCTTAAACAACATGATTAATGTAAATGAGAAAAAGCAAGGGACCAATTACAGACCCTTGGGGAACACCACTGCTTACATCCGCTCTATAACTCTTACTTCCATGGACAACTACTTGCATCTTTCTCCCACTCAAATAGTCTTTCAGCCATCCCAGCAAACACCCCCCAATCCCAATGCTAGACAGCATTGTGAGTAATAATCTATGATTAACAACATCAAAAGCTTTCTTGAAATAAAAAAAATATCACATCCACTGACATACCACTATCATAGAAATGAGTCACCTAGTCATAAGTAAACAACAGTTGCTCGAAAACTGATCTACCAGATCTAAAACCATACTGATGCTGTGAAAGTAAGTTATTATCTTCCAAATAAGAAATAAGTTGAGACACAATTATTCTTTCAAAAGATTTACAGCACACTGATGTCAAACTGATTGGTCTATAGTTGAGGGGATCAGAATGGATTCCACCTTTGAACAGTGGCATAACATTAGCATCTTTCCAGTCAGATGGGACTTGCATTGATAAAAGAGATTTTCTGAACAACAAGAGCAAAGGATAACTAATGGATTTACATAGATTTACATAGAAAATCAGACCACACAGACCCCATGGTCCAGACTTGGTGGTCTGTCCTTAAACCTAAGTGATTTTACATTAATCAGAAGACTCCAAAACGTTGCACTTCTACTCTAGTTGATATTAAGTTGAAGGAAGTGACGGTCGAGCTTATTTTTGAAGGAGCCAATCGTGTTACACTGGACCACTGATGGTGGAAGCTTATTCCATTCTCGCACTACAACGTTGGTGAAGAAAAATTTTGTGCAGTCTGAATTTACTTGTCTACATCTGAGTTTTACGCCATTGTTCCTCGTGCGCAGACTGTCATCGATCATAAACAATGTTGATCTGTCTACATTCGTGAAACCATTAAGTATTTTAAAACATTCGATCAGTTTTCCTCGGAGGCGACGTTTCTCAAGAGAGAACATGTTAAGGGTAGAAAGCCTTTCTTCGTAGGATTTGTTGCGCAAGGAAGGGATCATTTTCGTTGCCCGACGCTGAACACCTTCTAATTTAGCAATATCCTTTGCATGGTGGGGGGACCAAACCTGTACCGCATATTCCAAGTGGGGTCTGACTAAACTGTTGTAGAGCGGGAGTATTACATCTTTATTCTTGAATACAAAGTTTCTTTTAATGAAGCCCAACATTCTGTTCGCTTTATTTGCTGCATCGATGCATTGCTGTGAGAATTTGAGGTTTGACGCGATTTTGACCCCCAAGTCTTTGACGCATTGAACGCTTTTGAGTTTAACGCCGCGCATTTCGTATTCGAACTTCTTATTCCTCGTTCCAACTTGAAGGACCTGGCACTTGTCTACGTTAAAGGGCATCTCCCATCTATCCGACCAAGCTGAAATTTTGTGCAAATCCTCTTGGAGGCTTTGCCTGTCTTCGTCAGTGAGAACCGAGTTACCAATCTTTGTGTCGTCTGCAAATTTACTAATGCGGTTATTGAGTCCAACATCCACGTCGTTGATGTAAATAATGAAGAGCACTGGGCCAAGGACCGAGCCCTGAGGGACGCCACTAGTGACAGGCGCCCACTCTGAGTTAAATCCGCCAATCACTACTCTTTGTTGTCTGTTGCTCAACCAATTCGTGATCCATTGGCTTACTTGACCGTCAATACCTATTTGCTTTAATTTGTAAAGTAATTTATGATGCGGGACTTTATCAAACGCTTTCTGGAAATCAAGATAGACTACGTCCAGTGATTTGGTTACGTCATAAACAGTGAAGAGGTCGTTATAAAAGGTTAATAGGTTTGATAGGCAGGATCTTTTGTTTCGGAAGCCATGTTGTGAGTCCCCAATCAATGAGTGGCTTTCAAGGTAACTCACAATTTTGTCTCTAATTATGCCCTCAAGTAGCTTACCTACAACCGAAGTTAGACTAATGGGCCTGTAATTACCTGGTACTTTTTTGTCTCCTTTCTTGAAAATCGGTGTCACGTTAGCCTTTTTCCAATCTGAAGGGACGATGCCTTGTCGCAAGAACATATTGAATACGGTTGTGAGGGAGGAGAGTATTTCGCTCTTCGTTTCTTTCAGCAGAGTTGGATATACTTTGTCAGGTCCAGGACTTTTATTTGTTTTAAGTGAATGGAGAGCTTTAAGGACTTCATCGGTTGTTATTTCAAAATTAGGCAATGAATGCTCGAGATTTACAATAGTACTGGTGTTGGTGGTAGCGAGAGGAAGACTGTTAGTATTAAACACCGAGGAAAAGTAATTGTTTAAGAGGTTTGCAATGTGTTGGCTGTCAGTCACTAGTGCACCGCCGCTGTTTGTTAAAGGTCCAATACCACTTTTGATCGCCTTTCTGTTGTTTATGTAACTGAAGAAAGATTTCGGGTTATTTTTACAGTTGGCTGCAATATTTTCTTCATATCTACGCTTTGCCTGACCTACTAGTCTTTTTACTGGAGGGGGCACATCTCTTTAAAAATACTGAAGGTATACCATCAGGGCCACAACAAGCAGAAGATTTCAGCTTAGAAAGGATAATCTCAATTTTAAAAATATCAAAACTAAATATATTAAATATAAATGAATTGTCACAATGCTGAGCAGGATAAGGATTCAATAAGTCAGCAGGAGAAAATACACCAGAGAATGCATCAACAAAAAGATCTGCCATGTCAGTTGTGTCAGTGCACCAGCCATTATCTCCAAACAGCGGTCCAATAGTAGGACGCTGACCCTTCTTGCTACGAAGATAGGAGTGAAAACGTTTAACATCAGGATTTCCGGGAGAAACTAAGGATTTTTCATATTTAATTACAGATTGATGGACAGCATCTTTATATTGAACAGGTATTGTCTTAAAAGAATGCCACAACCTCAAGGCTATTGGGGAAGATCTGCCAAACTTTGTCCGAGAATCCTTATACTCCAACCATACTTGTCGTTTATGCCGTTTTAAAGGAGGTATAGATTTTGCCCAAGGAGGTTTCCTGATTCCTGTTGGCTTCTTAATTGGAATAAATAGCTGAATGGCATTAAGCATTCAACTTCTAAATCTTGAATATGATTGTTCAATATCTAAGCCAAGGAATTCATTATCCCAATCAAAATTCAAAATGTGATGGTTTAACAAGGTGTAGTTGCCATTATAAAAGTCAAAGTTGTTATGTACATTATTAATGTTTGGATTAGGACTAAATAAATACTCAAACAAAACTGGAAAATGGTCACAACCTGGAAAGGGGTCTATTATATCGACATGGGAGATTCTATCATCTTCAGATGTAAAGACCAAGTCAAGTATATTATTAGACCGGACATAGGTACTTTGCGTAACCCACTGCATGAGACCCAAAGATGAAAACAAATCTAGAAATCTAATATCAATAGAGGAAGTGCAATAAGGAACCTCAGTGGACCAGACAACAGTAGGGAGATTAAAGTCACCAACCAGTATTAATTCTTTACCAACACAGAAAGATTCCAGGTATGAAACAAGAGCAATATTATCTTCCAAAGAATTACTTGGGGGCCTGTAAACTACTAATATAGTAATGCCAAAATCAGGCAAAAATACCCCAACAGTATTCGGATGATCTGAATAAGTTTTCCCCACTTTAATATCATCACGAATGTAAATCCCTACACCGTGAATTCTTAGATTTAAGGGAGCGTCATTTCGGAAAAATTTATAACCCGATATACAAAGGAACACAAAGGAAGAACAAACAACAGCAGACCTGCTGGTCCTTACGAGGTTGTTTGTGACAAGCTACACTAACTATCTAATCAAAGGTGGAAGATGAAGGACAGCAAAGGCGAAGGCTCCTCCCCACCCCCCCCATCCCTCCAGCCAAAGCTGGCAGGAAAGGAAAAAGAACCATGCAGCATGGAAAAACTGCATGGAATTTATGTAGGAAAGAGGAAAGAACTATCATTACTGCTACCACTAACCGGGCGATAAAAGCGGACAAGGACACCAGTATTCGAAAGAACTTAACGTTATTACGACAATGAGTAATATCTTAGTTGCTGGTTGGATTCAAAACACTTGTCTAATCTATTATTGAAGGCCGTAACTGTTGTACTATCAACGACATCACAAGGTAGAGAGTTCCAAACATTAACAACTCGATTGAAGAAGAAGTGTTTAGCTTCGTGCGATGAGAATCTTTTACCACTTATCTTCAAATTGTGATTTCTTCTTGTTCTATTTGATCGATCAATTGTAAAGTAATCTTCCGCATTAATATCACTGAATCCTTTGAACATTTTAAACACTTCTATTAGATCGCCTCGCATTCTTCGTTTTGATAGGCTGAATAAATTTACTTCTTTAAGCCTTTGTTCATATGACAAATTTCTCAACCTAGGAATCATCTTTGTTACTCTTCGTTGGACCCGTTCCAACTTTTCTATGTCTTTTCTGTAGTAGGGAGACCAAAACTGTACACAGTACTCTAGACGAGGTCGAACCAACGAATTATACAGTTTTAATATTACTTTTTCCGATTTATTATTAAAGACTCGTCCGATGAAGCCAACCAATTTATTTGCAGTTTTAACTACCTCTGAACAATGCTGACCGGGCTTTAAATCGCTTGATATAGTGATTCCAAGATCCTTTTCTTTACTTACTGCAGAAAGTTGTTGGCCATTCATTACGTACCGAACGTTATTGTTATTTTTTCCGATGTGCAACACTTTACATTTCTCAACGTTAAATTTCATTTGCCATTGATTGGCCCAACGTGCAAGTCGATCTATATCTGATTGTAAAGCTTCTTCGTCGAGTATCGCAGTTACTTTACTAGCAATTTTTGTGTCATCAGCAAATTTTGATACTTTGCAAGTGAGCCCATCATCGATATCATTAACATAAATTAAGAAGAGCATGGGGCCAAGCACTGATCCTTGAGGTACGCCGCTTTTGACATCGAGCCAGTTAGATGTAACACCGTTTAGAACTACTCTCTGTTTCCGCTCAGAGAGCCAGTCCGCAAGCCAATTGTGAATGTTACCCGAGATACCGTGCGCCAGTAGTTTGCTGAGCAATCGTTGGTGGGGACCTTATCAAATGCCTTTGAAAATCCAGATATATGATATCTACTGATCTGCTTTCATCGAACACCTCAAAATATAGTGAAAAAATCAAGTAAGTTAGTCAAACACGAACGTTTACTACGGAAGCCATGTTGCGAATTATTTATTATATTATTTTCTTCGAAGAATTTCACCATATTGTCGCGAATGATAGTCTCCATTAACTTACAAACAATAGATGTCAGGCTAATTGGTCGATAGTTTCCAGGATGAGACTTGTCCCCCTTTTTGAAAATTGGTGTGACATTTGCAAGTTTCCAATCCGACGGAACTTTTCCAGCTGTTAAAGATTTATTGAATATGATGGAGAGCGGTTTACAAATTTGATGTTTGATTTCTTTTAAGAACCTAGGGGTAATTTTGTCTGGACCAGGAGCTTTGCTTACTTTAATCTTTTCAATTGTGCGTAAAATGTCACTTTCTAAGATGAGCACGCCATAACATCTTTTCGGTCCTTCTAACCTCCGGCGGTTGAGGTGATAAACAATCTTCGTCGGTAAATACGGATGCGAAAAGTTATTTAGGATTGTAGCCATTTCATTTTCATCGTTCGTGTGGTTACCATTTTCATTAGCAAGCGGTCCGATACCACAAGTGAGTGACTTTTTATTATTTACATAGCTGAAAAATTATTTAGGATTAGATTTACTTGTTTCCGCTATATATTCTTCAAGATTTTTCTTGCTTCGTTTTATTAATTTCTTCCTTTCGCTGCGAATTCTGTCCAACTCTAATTTGTCAGCCTCGCTCTGAGATGATATGTACCTACTGTATACGCGTTTTTTAAGAGATAGGCTATTTTGAATTTCGTTATTCCACCATTTGGGTTTCTTCTTAGAAGCTGAACGTCTGTTACGATAGGGTACGCATATGCTTATGGCATTGTTCAATATTGTGGTGAAGTCCCCCCAAGATTTATCAATATCTGTTTCCGCCGTGATTTCAGTCCAGTCAGAATTATTTAGAATTGATCGGAGTCTTGCAAAATTCGCTCTCTGATAATCAGGCACCTTTTCTTTACTAGGAGTTACTTTACTTTCTTTCATATTGATGTTGAATGTGATTGTTCGGTGATCGCTAGAACTAAAAATTTGACCAACATTTACTTCGTTAACTAGATCAGCTGTCGTTGAAAAGATAAGGTCAAGTATATTATTTTCCCGAGTCGGTTCTTGAACGTGTTGATGTAAATCACTTTCTAGTAAATTTGTGTACAGGTCGAGCCCTGTATGACAGTTCAACGGTTCACCCCATCTTTTCACTGGCGTTAAAGTCCCCAACAATTACTGCCTCGCAACTGCTACTTTTTTCAAATAATAATTCACTTAATGCGTGGTATATATCAAGAGTCTGAATGTGCGTTCTTTAGATAAGAAAATTACTATTTTACGAGATTTATTTTTAATTTCAATGAAGACCGTGTCTACATTGGTTATAATATCTGTTTTCACGGATACTGGATGGAGAGAGTTGTGGATATAAAAGATAACGCCTCCACCCTGTCTGTTCTCTCTTTCATGACTAAAAATGGTATAACCCGGTAATCTATATTCCGCAATGAAATCTCTATTTGAAGTGTCTATCCAAGATTCTGTGACTCCGATGATGTGATAATGATTTGTAGCTGCGAGGACTTCTAAGTCTTCAAATTTGTTACGTAGGCTACGAGCGTTTACATAGCAAGCTTTAATGTGATTCGAGTCGGGAGTTTTTCGGGTTGAGTGCACCCTTACGGTGGAGCTGCTGGTGTTCTCGCCTCCGCGTTTTTTGGCTTTCGAAGAGCCACTTGGTCACAGAGCAGCCTCCCGAAACGGGCTGCTCCAACAGGGTTTAAGTGAATGCCATCAGGAAGGAACAAGTCCGAATCGTAGTAAAAATTGTTCCACAAGTTAGCGAACTGGACGTTTTCTTGTGAGCAAAGGGACTGAAGTCTGTTGTTTGTGCTGAAGGCCTTACTGTAAAAGCTAGATTCGGCACCGACCCTCGGGAGGATTCCTGAGATTATGATGTTACTGGCATCCGTTTTACGTTTATACTGCTTGATCATGCGGCGGTATTTTTCAAGCAGTTCCTCAGAAAGGGTTGTCTTTACGTCATTTGTCCCCGCGTGAATGACAAAGAGGGTGTTTCGGTCGGCATTTCTCGTGACATCATCGCACGCTGCGGTGATGTCGTCCAGTCTGGCACCTGGATAGCAGTAACGTTTTCTGCGGCCGTTTGATGAACGACCACAGAACTCAACCAGCTGGCCACGCACCATGGAGTCCCCAACTAGGCGAGTCTCGAACTCATCCTCCATGGTGTCTGCCAGCACCTGGAACCTATTGAAGGTAGTGGGGGTCAGTAAATCCTTGGTTGCCTGCTTCGGTTTGGCTCCATTCCTTACAGGTTGGAACCCGACATCCTGTGAAGCAGGAAGAGGAGCGTTAAGTGGGGCAGGCTGGAAGTTGACCTGTGAGGCAGGCTGGGAGTTAGCCTGTGAAGCAGGCTGGGGGTTAGCCTGTGAGGCAGGCTGGGGGTCAGCCTGTGAGGCAGGCTGGCGGTTGTTCTGTGAGGCAGGCCGGGGGTTAGCCTGTGAGGCAGGCTGGGGGTTAGCCTGTGAGGCAGGCTGGGGGTTAGCCTGTGAGGCAGGCTGGGGGTTATCCTGTGAGGCAGGCTGGGAGTCAACCTGTGAGGCAGGTAACACGTCCTCCCGTGAAGCAGGAGGGTCGTCTGGAGAGGGCACAGTCTCAGTGGAGGGCCTCTCCACCATCGATAGTGGAGTCACTGCCACATTTGTTAAAACAAATTCCTGAAGGGCTACAAATTTCTTTTCAAGATCATTGTGCTTGACTTTCCACTCAGTCACAGCCTTCTGTAGATGTAATCTTTGAACGCAGAGGCGGTAAGTTTTACTCAGCTGGAAGAACTGAGCTGCAAAACGTCCGGGACAGACGTCACACTTTAGGTTCGAAGGCATTGTTAGAATTTTAAGCGAGTTAACAGTTTGGGCAAATATTAAAAGCGCTTTCGAAATACTTTAAATTGTGACCATAAATTGAATTGTATAAAAATTGTGCATGGAAATTAGATACTGCTGTGTTAGATGCCTCCAACACTGGGAGTTCGCTCCCACAGGGTCTTGAAAACGCCTCAAAGACCAATAGCTTGTCCTGAGCCTCGGTCACGAGAGAGACTTTCACAACCCGGCGCTTTTCAGCTATTGTCCTCGAAGTTTTGTCCCATAGCACGGGGCCGGCGTAGTCACACAGAGCAGAGCTGGCAATGGAGGAGAGGAACCAGCAATTCGTTCCCACTTTCCGAAACGTCTAACCCAACTCTGCGACCCTTTCGAGGCCTGGCCAGTGGCACCTGTCACCAGGTGTTCTCCACCAACTCTAGAGAGTATCAGACGCCCTTCCTGAGAGACCAAAAGACTGAAATATTCCTTGAGTATAAGATAAACCCTCAGAAACTCCACCTAGAAGCCGGGAGGTACAACCTCAAATGGCCCACGGAAGATATCTCTTTCAGGAGAAAAAAAAAAAACAAGAACCAGCTGTTATGCAGAATAGAGATGGGAGTACCGTCGATAGAGGGGAGGGACGGGGAGCTCACACCGACAACTGGTTCCCAGGGAGGCTTTTATTAGTGTAGAGGTCGCCACACTCCTCTACACCGCAGGCCTAAATAATTAGGCACGGTCCAGCTGACTAGGACCCTGGAACTCCAGCCATTGTCTCATAAAGAGATCCTCTGCCTGCAGTCCAATCCACCACTGCTGCTGCCCAGAGGCTTCACCGTGACCCTGGCACGGGAGACAGATCAGGTATTACACCTTGTCCAAGGGTGACCTGAGACTATGCAGGGCAGGGACGTCTAGTTCCCTGAGGTGAAAACAATTCACCCGCATACCCGGAAACAATTCACCCGCATACTGATAACTGGATCAGAAACATTGCAAGTTAGCCAAGTTTCACAAACACAACATACCCCTATACTGTGACTAGAAGCGAACTCTGCCAAAAAGTTAACTTTATTGATTAAACAGTTGAGATTCAAAAGAACAAAAGTAATGAAGAGGTTATCTACAGAAAAATTACTCAGATTTTGCCGAGAAGAAAGTTCTATGTGAGTTTTTTTTGATGGTTCCCATCTTTTGAACTCACTTTTGCTTTTGTTAGAGATGTGTGAAGAACTAACAGGCTGGGAGTTCCTCATGGCCTGGGCAGAAGCCCGTTTTTTCCGCAGCTCTTCCCGCTGATTGTAGGTGAGGTCCCTAGAGATGAAAATGTTGGAAAACTGGCTCCCAGAAAGTTTACTGCACCTAGACAGTAACTCTTGCCTCACCCTGACGTTTGATATCTTGGCTCTCACCAAGGAAGCAGAAATAGGCACAATATCTACAAGTGTGATTGGTTCAACTCGCTCCGGCCATAAATAGGAAACAAGTGGATTAAATTTGTCCTGAAAATTTTCCCCAAATCCAAGCCCTTTGATGATGATACTGTCCTTCCTCTCGCTCAACTCACGAACTTCTTCTTTAATAATGGTCCGAATATCAGGGCCCACAACCCTGCCACCATCTCTTGAAAAGACACCATCATTTACCATATTATTGAATCTTAGACCAATAGATCTCACTGCGTGTTGCTGAGACCAGCGATAGTGTTAAACATCTGGGTCATGCACTCCCTAAGTGACCCGAGCTCACCCTGATTCTCCTTCCCACTACCTGAAGCAGCAGGAGGAAGCAGTCTGCATCTGGTGCAAACAAACTTTACTCCCTTACCCTGGTGCTGCAGTACCTGCTTAACAAAATCAGAAGGAAGTCCAGTACACACCTGCGACCCATGACACCACTGACCACACTCGTCGCAGGCAATGCCACCCTCCTCATCATCCTTGACCAGGAAACGACAGGTGACACAGGGGGAAGAGTCCGAAACAACCACCCCAGGAGACGGTGATCCATGCCCACCCCCAGCACTACTGGATGCACCAGGAACTCCCTGCACCCTTGTTACTGGGCTACTGCCCCTCCCGGTACTTGTCCTGCAGGACCTGGTCACTGCACCCCGCCCACGGCCACCGCCACCACCCGGCATGCTAAGAACAAGGCCAAACCCCAAACAACACAAACTATAACACAGAAAAAAGGAACCAAAACTGTTCCAAGGACTGAAATACAATCGCATGAAAACAAACAAAGCCGACACTTTCCTACGGGCTAACAATAAAACACAAAACAAACGACTCGAACTCAAAACACACCAAAACAAACCACAAAACTAAAAAACAAAAAAGCTATTAAAACACAACAAATCTCCCGGAAAACTACAACTAGGCCAGAAAGACAGAGACAACTCTAATAAAATACGAAAAGAAAACCGGGATATACCGCCCAGTACTCGGTAACAACGACGCAGGAAGAGAGCACTCAGGGACACGTCTCACACAAATTACTTCATGTAGCACCAACACGGGTTTTTTGGGTGGGGGAGCATAAAATCGACTAATGCGCATTTCAAATGAGGTCGAGAAATCAACAGAATCACATTAGAACACCAATGAAAAGGCATAGCCTACATTTGTTTTCATGAGAGCGGTGCAGGCGGCCATTAGGAGGAAAGCAGTGTTGCCAACGATCCGCTAGGGGTGAGCAGTGTTGCCAACGATTCGCTGCATAAGTGTCGTGCCCGGAAATTCGGGGCACTAAATGTTGTAAAAAAAAAAAGGGAATTCACCTATGGATATCTGAGGAAAACAAGGGAGACTCACCTTGGGGGTAGTTTTGGTACCACCACCCAGAGATCTATCGATGAACTATGTCACCGGTAGCTCACTGGGAACCTTAAGAGTATGTGTATAGAAAGGGCTAAGGCTTTAATGAGGGATTAAAATGACCCAGAGCGAGACTCTGATCCCTTGGACAGTGTAGCGAGGTGAGCGGGCAGGCTCGGGGGGCGGTAAATGATTAGTTTAACTCACAGCCGGCCAGACAGATCTCACAACGGGGAGTGACAAGAAATAAGGGCCTATATATAGGGGTGCTTACATTTATTCCTGTGACTTAGTTTAGAAGTTAATACATAGGCATACCTGACGACACGGTTTACAATTAACTCCTCATAGAAGGCATGATTTACCCGAAACTGACGGAAATGGGCGTATGGACACACGACTGATTTGTAGTTTTCTCCTCTCACAATGGTAACCAGAATAAGGCTGAGGATTCTCCACGAAATCTTTACCCTTGGGCGGGTGTACAATTGTTGTAAAAACCAGGTACATATGATGTATGAAAGAGACTCAGAGAGGGGGAACGTTACATTTTCGGGAGAAAAAAAAACATACACGACGAGAACTATCTTTGTCGTAAAGACAAACATACAGCCTCTTATTTCACTAAACACTTCTTACACTACAGGTAAAGCACAGATTACTGGCCTATATACTCCTAAAAATACTTCCCGCAATAGGGGGTGCAGGAGGGAATTGTAAGGGGGGCTCGACACCCCGTTTCCTACCCCTGGTATGGCTCCAAGAACGCATACAGGGCTCTCTCCTACAACTCCTACCGCGGAAAGACGAGAATTATTGAGATCAACAACTAAAGGAACACATCGGGATGGATACACTGGTTCGTGTAGGTGTGTGGGGTATGTGTGTATGTGTGGCAGAGACTGGGACGCTCGACCTGTGAGTAACAAGGAGGATGAGTGGGCGGAAGATCAAGCTTATTTAATTTACTGGACTCAGAAATGTATTTATAGGATAATGAAGACGCACATTGGCTAAAGGGGAGACGGTAATTAACCCTAGGGGAGCACTTTAGGGGGAAAAATGGGATGGAGGAGGGAAAAATCACGGAGTACAATACCTGTGAGTAGCACGGAGGATGAGTGGGCGGAAGATGCCCTGAAACGACGCTCCCCTCCTTGGAATACTACTCCCCTCCTGGAATGCTACAGAACTATCACATGGCACGAAAAGACAACACAAGAGAGCAACGAGGTGGAATTATCATTTATTTCCACAAAACGCTAAACGTTATGCCCTGTAAAGACTTAGACGACCTCTCAGCACGTTTCTCTGAATGCCATTTCAGCTGGATCAGAAAAGATGGGGGTCCCGGGGTGCTCACTGGTTGTATCTACCGGAAGGGAAACTCCTCCCAAGAAAATGACCAGCTGTTGCACCAGATTCTGGAAAAAGCTGCAAATCAAAGAAATGGAACCCTAATCAATGGAGACTTCAATTTGCCAAATATTGACTGGGACACACAAACTACTCCAACACCAGAAAACTCACCTGAACAAAAGTTCCTTGATGCCATGAACGATGCCTTCCTAACACAACACATCAACCAACCCACCCGTGTAAGGGGCAACCACAGACCTAGCACTTTAGACCTTATTCTGACCAACGATCAGCAATCCATTGAAAACATTGATTATTTAAGCCCCTTAGGAAAAAGTGACCACTGTGTTGTCTCTTTCGACTATATTTACCAATGCAAGACCAAAACAAACCCTGAAAGGAAAAACCTAAACTACTTCAAAGGAAACTATCTGGACTTCAAAGTGAAACTGAGCGAGAAAAATTGGGATTCATTATTACAACATCTTGACACAAATGAAATTGCTTACACCATTCAGGAAATCTTACAGGAAGGAATAGAAGAATTTATACCTGAAAGGAAGAAAGTGGAAACCGAGAAAGACAAACAGCCTTGGTTCAACAACTTTGCCAAGAGAGCAGTCAGGAGGAAGCATTTTGCCTGGAAGCGTTACCTTGCAAACAAATGTCTGCGAACCTACCAAGACTACATCAGACAGAGAGACGCCTGCACCAAGACACTCAGGAAAGTGCGAAAAGACTATGAGCAAAAACTTTTTGAAGAGGTGAAAACAAACCCCAAAGCACTCTATAGATATGTAAATAGCAATAAAAGGGTCAAAGAACATGTTGGCAGGCTATTGAAAAGCAGTAATGAACTCACTTCGGACAACCTAGACACAGCAAATGAACTGAACCTCTTTTTCAAGTCTGTTTTCACAAAGGAGGATGACCAAATGGAACTTCTACTCAATGAATCTGCCCCCCTCCTGTATGAAGTAGACACACCACAACCACCCACTGCCAGCGTAGTTGGAAACACGATTGATGTAGACATAATCCACATACGTGAAGCCACAGTTAAAGCAAAGTTGAAAGCCCTAAATGAATACAAGACTCCAGGACCAGACAACCTTCACCCAAAACTGCTGAAATAACTAGCAGAAGAGCTTTGCCACCCACTCACCATCTTGTACAATAAATCCATACAAACAGCCACTGTACCCAGATTGTGGAAAGAAGCCATAGTATCCCCAATCCACAAAAAGGGATCCAAGAGCCAAGCCAAAAATTTCAGACCTATAAGCCTCACAAGTATTTTATGCAAAGTTTTAGAAGAAATAGTAAGAGACACATTGATAACCAATTATGAAGAAAAACAAACCCTATGCGACAATCAACATGGCTTTCGAAAAGCAAGATCCTGCCTTACTAATTTATTAACTGCAATCACAGACTGGTCAGACTTGCACGACAACAACCACCCATTTGATATAATCTATTTTGACTTTGAAAAAGCTTTTGACACTGCCACACAAGAGACTTATCCAAAAGCTCCATCAAACTGGTGTTAAGGGACACATACTCGGCTGGATTGAAGACTTCCTCGCAAACAAAGTCCAGAAGGTGAGGGTGAATGGAGCCTTGTCCGCTCCAGCCAGGGTAACCAGCGGAGTACCCCAGGGCTCCGTACTGGGACCCTTGCTCTTCTTGATCTACATAAATGACCTCCCTATCAACATTACTTCACAGTGCAAACTCTTTGCAGATGACACAAAATTATATGGCAAAAGCAGCACAATTGCAGAAAAGAACACCATACAAGAACACATCAACAAACTGATGGAATGGTCCAAAACATGGCTGCTTAGATTCAACATCCCCAAATGTAAAGTGATGCACATTGGCCACCATAATGACAGACACCCTTACAAGATGGAAGACATCTACATAAATCAAATAACAGAAGAAAAGGATCTGGGTGTTCTGTTCTCAGAAGATCTAAAACTTACGCATCATATTGAAAATATAACATCGAAAGCAAATAGCATGTTAGGCCTCCTCTAACGTACTTTCAAGCACTGGACAGAGGAAGGCTTTGCCAGTGTATACAGAACATACATACGCCCCCATCTGGAATACGCTGTGCAAGTGTGGAGTCCACAAGGTAGAGTAAACATCAATAGAATAGAAAAAGTACAAAGAAGAGCCACCAAAATTATCCCATCACTTAAGAACCTCCCTTATGAAGAGCGGCTGAGAAGACTTAACATTCCCAAGCTGGAGGATAGGAGAGAGAGAGGGGACATGATCGAAGTCTTCAAAATAATGAGTGGCATGGAAAACATTGACAAACACACACTTTTCCAAACCACAAACACAACACGAAGTGGCCACTCCAAACAAATATACAAACAGAGATGCAACAAAACGCAAACACAACACACTTTCACGCACAGAGTTATAAATACATGGAACTCACTACCAGAACACGTAGTAAATGCTACATCCACAACATCATTCAAAAACAAATATGACAAACACAAAACACAGATGAATATGGAGGCGGGCAACAGGATCTATGTAGATCATATGTAAATCCCGTGGATTTTATTGGTAAGTCTTATTGGTAAGTCTATACCAGCCCTGCGGCGGCCCCGTCGCACGGACAAGGGAGCCAAGTAGCGGATTAATATAATCTATCACGTTTTAATTCAAAATGAAGGGAAGACTAGGGTAGTTTATACATGGGTATGGTCTCTTAACGTGTAAGGTGACGAAATTTCATGTGGAGTAGCGGAAAAAATCTATGTAAGGGTGGATGATTTTAACTGATAGGGGATTGACAAGCAAGGGCTGGTAACAATTCCGAGGTGCGTGCGCTGGTAGGGGGGAAGGGGGAAAAGGGAGGGGCGACCGACGCTATGTCTCTGGGCGGGAAAATACTTGGCGTGGTATCGCGCCATATGGTGTAATAGCAGTCCGAGGGGGGGGGGGGGGATGTATTCTGTTATAGGTTGTGCTCAAGAATACCTACTACAGTCTTACGTATCTATGATGGCCTTACAGTGACTTATAACTACTTACAACTACTTGTAATCACTTATAATGACTTAAACTACGTTTTGTTCTTGTACTTCTAAGGTTCTTCTCCTGCCTTCACATCCCGGCATTACATAAGCGAGCATAGGTAAGTGAGCAGTGTTGCCAACGAATCGCTACATTTAGCAAAAGTAGCGTCAGCCAAAGTGAGGTGAGCTGTATTGCCAAGGAACCATTACATTTAGCGAAAGGGTGAATTTCTGGGAAAATCACAACTGAAATCCTCTACTCGATCATTTCTACCTTTCCTAGCTGGATTAATAACGTAGATTTATTTAATTATATTTTCCAGAACCTTAAATATGCATTTGGGACGATTGATAACGGCATAGGCGTAACTTGAAAAGTATGGGACGATTGATAACGGCATAGGCGTAACTTGAAAAGTATGGGGCGATTGATAACGGCATAGGCGTAACTTGAAAAGCAGACATTTACGACGGAAATGAGTTTCAAAACCGTTTAATTCACTGCATATATCACCAGGACAATAAAGAACCTTAAAAAATCGATCGTTGCTTGCTCCAAGTTCTGGTAATTAAAACCGCAACAACGGCAATACGTTAATTACTGACGAGATGTTGATGGTTGTGGTTGCGCTACTGCTGGTGGTGCGTCATCTGAATCACTGTCAGACTCGTCCTGCAGCTGTTGTGTGACGGGGAGTGGTCGCTGCCTGTCCGACTGTAGAGGGTAAAGTCGACCGGCCTCGATGAAGAACTGATGCTGTACTTGTCCTTCTTGAAATTGATGAAGGAACAAATATATATATATATATATATATATATATATATATATATATATATATATATATATATATATATATATATATATATATATATATATATATATATATATATATATATATATATATATATATATATATATATATATATATATATATATATATATATATATATATATATATATATATATATATATATATATATATATATATATATATATATATATATATATATATATATATATATATATATATATATATATATATATATATATATATATATATATATATATATATATATATATATATATATATATATATATATATATATATATATATATATATATATATATATATATATATATATATATATATATATATATATATATATATATATATATATATATATATATATATATATATATATATATATATATATATATATATATATATATATATATATATATATATATATATATTTGTTTATTTATTTTAATTTTTTCTACAACAAAAGAGGCAGCTCAAGGGCACAGAAAAAAAAAAAAAGCCCGCTAATCGCTGCTCCCATAAAGGAACCAGAAGAGGTGGCCAAAAGCAAGGTCAAATTCGGGAGGAGAGGTGTCCTGATACCCTCCTCTCGA